>NW_028274820.1:74600668-74603168 GCF_037043125.1 Eumetopias jubatus | reverse complement strand
AGGGCAAATAAACAAAAAGTCACACCAAGTTCACCCCTCCCAAAGACACTAAGGCCAAGCTGTGCATACAGACTTCACTTGCTACTCATCAACATCTGCAATTTATGGCCAGATGGTTATAAATTTACATTCTATAAAATTTTAGAGGATGTTATTTTTTCCACTCAGTTTGTTAATTAACTTTCAGTCTTTTTATTTCCTCAAACATAACAGTTGACTCTTTTCTTTAATTAATGGTACAGTATCATATTCTTGCCTATCTCTTAGTTCACCTATTCAACAGGACCTGAAACTTTCATGAAAAGGATATTAAAAATCATTTGCAGCCACCAGCGCCGGGAAACTTCTTTTTCTGGGCGTTCTTTTGCGCTCCTGAGGCAAATCACAATGGACAGGGAATCATTAAAATATTCTGACAAAATAAACTGACATTAAAATCTAGCCCTTTAAACCATTGTTTTAAACTCTCTTTCTTATTTAAACATATATATATATATATATATATACATGTGTACATTCATATTAACAAAAACTGTACTGAAAAAGCTAGAAATGTTTCTAGTTGAGAAACAGTCTAAAATCCTCATATTAAGAGTTGTAATTTTTTTTTCCTGCAGCACTAAAAACTGCTTTGTAAAATACCAAATAAAAAAAAAAAAGAAATGTGAAGAAAGGAAGGCAGAGAATCTTAGGTTTTAAAGTTGTAGAAATACCATCAGTGTTTGGTGAATGTTTGAAACCTGGCCATTTGAACGGTTTTTAAATATATCTTTGTTTTATAGAATACTAATACCTGTTTTTTGTTACATACACATGGAACAATAAAATACTTTTTGATATAATATAAGTAAAATATTATGTGACAGGTAGGATATCTTACTGTCACTGCCAGATTTACCCTATTTTAATAGCTCAAAGCATGCAGTTATGTGGGAGAGTGGACATGCTTTAAGCAGACTTCTTTGAGAGTATTTTTCTTCAGTAACGTCTAATGGCAAGCTCTGTATAATGTTGACATTTCTGCATTTCATAGAAATATACTGAAAAACATTTTACAGATGCTGTGTGTGCAGAGCAATTGATTAAATATTTGAAATCATAAAGAGGAATATATTGCTGGGGTCACAAGATCCTAAAGGGCACATTTGTGTGTGTTTCTCTCAGCTCGCACCCTTACAGGTGTATCAGGAGGAGAAGGGTTCAAGTAAACATTCTCTGTGTATGGATTTATGCCAGTATGGATCTACTCTGAATGTTAGCAAAAACTAAATTTGCTTATTTTCAAAAGGTTAGCCAGCCACGGTTGTGGCCCTGTGAATTTGAGACTGAGCAGGAGCTGTGCTTTTTAACTTTGGTCCACAGCACAGTGTTCCCCCCATTTACTTCTTTGTGCTCTTGTTGCTTACATATTTTAATGGCTTTCACACACATCTGAAATCACACATAATGTAGAATAGAGAGAATCCTCTAAAATAAGACTTGTTTCCTCAATTTTTTTTCTTCTTCAGTGAAGCGGTTAGTTACAGATATCTTTCAGTCTGGGTCACTCAGATCCACACCCTCCCCTCCCAGTGGCAGAAATGAATTTTGTTCTCTTTGTGAAATCTGGGGCCTGAAATTCTGGGTAATTGCCTCCTCTCCCTGGATCCCCTTGCCTGTGTAGACACAGACAGCTCTTTCTTCTAGAGTCTGTCACAAATGAAACCCAATCCAAATAATTGCATTCTGTTTCTTTTCGGACAGAGGGGAAGGAGACAGAAGAGGACCAAAGTGGAGGACATATTAAGCAGGTCATTAGGGAAAAGAAATAGGATATAAAAATCTGATGTGTCTGCGGTGAGCTCCTGGCCACCTAACTTAGGAACGCAGCGTCCATTGTAAGATGCCGCAGTCCCGTGCAGTCAGAAGATGGCTCCAGTGCGTTAATTTTGCTCCTGTGTCTAGCTCAAGATTCAAGGGGCAAGATGCACCTCGGTGCTATTATTCCTTTATGATTTTGCTCTCGTCTCATTTGGTTCAAAACATCAAACTGAAGCATATATGGAGTTTTAAAGGGTCCGTTAACATAGATGGTAAGATTTTAAAAGAATTTACCCGCTCCCTTTTCCGAACAGGCCATTCTCAAATATTTTGCATGTTTTTGCGCAGAGAAAAGGTGCCACAATTGTACGTCATGGCTGAAAATACTACCTATAGAAGGCAGTACTTCACAGCGACACTGTATCACTGGCAAATCAGTGTTCGCTGAAACTACACTGTCCTCTTAGAAATATTGTTTACTTGAGGAACTAGGGTTTGTGAAAAGAATAGTGTGCAAAACAATGACAGAATGCTGTTAGGTAGCATAACAGAGTCCAAAATACTTTACCTTTTCTAAATTCATTGCCTTTTAGAGATGTCTGAGAAATTAGTTTTCCCTCCTTATACCTGCCAAACTCCAAATTTACTTTCTAAACAAATATTGATTGATAGAAACAAAAATGGGCATTTAATCCAATTA
>NW_028274820.1:74545668-74595668 GCF_037043125.1 Eumetopias jubatus | reverse complement strand
GGACCCATAGCCCCTATTCTATTTTTTTTTTTTAAGATTTATTTATTTATTTGAGAACGAGAATGAGAGAGAGAGATTACATGAGACGGGGGGAGGGTCAGAGGGAGAAGCAGGCTCCTCGCAGAGCAGGAAGCCCGATGCGGGACTCCATCCCGGGACTCCAGGATCATGACCTGAGCCGAAGGCAGTCACTTAACCAACTGAGCCACCCAGGCGCCCAGCCCCTGTTCTGATCGCAGACCCCAACTTGATGCCTTTGTGAGAGCAGACTAGTGGCCACGGTGAAACATAGCCTAATTTTAATTTATCCAGTGTTCCAGAAATGATTTTTCTCTTGCATTGAAGTATCAACTTTCTTTACCTGGATAAGCTTATTTTCCAAGGATTTAAAACAAAACAAAACAAGATTAAAACAAACACAAATTTCTCCTTATCTCTCTCTTACCCTCCCCTTTCATCTGGCTATCCCCTCCCTCGTTATTTTCTCTCATGGAAAGATCCTGATGGCCGCTATACCTTGTAAATTTGACTGACCTAACTAAGTTAGGTTTCCATACCTAACTTGGCCTTTTTGCAGAGGAAGTAATTTATTAGCTCTCTATAACATAATAAATACAAGCCTTGAAAATTATAAAGCCACAGTTGTATATTGATCAATGACTAAGAAATGTCCAGTTGAAAAATATATGAGATAGGAAATTTTCCCAGCATCTTTCCAGAGCAAAGTCTATTTAAAGAAATATTGTGCACATTACAACTTCAGCCTTTGCCCTAAATTTAAATGTATTAAAAACACAGTCCCTGAAAAATTACCTTATGATATTTTACATCTCTGACTTAAGTAATACAAATCCACTGTTAAAGTTAACAGAAGTTTCAAAACCATACTGTATGATCCCTTCTTCTTTTCTTCCCTTTCTTTGTGCAACTGTGGACTGATCAATCAATAGATCCAGCCAGCCAGCCATCAATTCATCAGTTTCTATATCTATCCATCAGTATATCTAAATGTATTGAGCTTTTTTTCTTAAACATATTACTCATTTGATTTAAAATTAATGAAAAAAATGTGACCTGTTAGCAGTTGCTCTGCCTTGTTTACAATAAACTAAGATATGAATATAGACTATTTTCTCTGAGAATACGTTATTATTTGGAAAAAATGAATATTCCACCGTAGATCCCTCTGTGATTCAGAGTTCTGTGTTCACAAAATATCCAAGGTTTTGTCTAGTTTTAAGCCCATGAAATATTTTCTTAACTCTCCTATGTTTTTAGATGGAATTTTGTACAGTTAGTAAAAGCAAAATTGAAGAAAAACCTCAAAAGCAAATATGCTGCTATGATGTTATGGAGATGTAAAATTGAACTCTGAATTCTAGTAACTAAAAGAAATGCTTATTGGAAAATGTTTTTGTGAGTTTTGTCTGAACATATCCACTTTCACCTCCAATCAAAGCAATTTAATTTACCAATGTACAGAATTCATTAAAATAAGCAAAACAGGGGTGCCTGTGTGGCTTGGACCCTTAAACGTCTGACCCGATTGTGGCTCGTCACCTTACTGTTAATAAGACTAAGCGAGATTCTGAGCGCACATAGGAGGGAGGGTGTTGTAGAAATGGAGGGAGTTAGTGTGGTCCATGGAGTGAACCGGGCAGACCTGGATTCCCACCTGTGCCCGCTACCATTCGCTCCGGTGACCATGTATGTGACACACACACATGGCTTCAGAACTTTGGCTTCTGCATTTGTACAATGGGAATGGAAATACCTGTCAGGCAGAGTTGCTGGGAGGCTTACACAGCAGGTGTTCAATCATGGTAGGTATAATTGTGATAGAGAAGGGGGTTGTTGCTAAGATATATATTTACATAAGATATATACCATTAAAATGTTTATGAGCAAATGGGTAAGGTAAAAGGAAAGCAGGATTATTTTATTTCTTGTAATGGCCTGTGGCTATCTTATGAAGCAAGAGAAAAATTATTTAGGTTATATCTGATACAAGTAAGTTTATTCCTGACAACCCAAAGTAAGATTATTCATTTTATTTCCTGTCTGTGGAATCCTATCTTGTTTTTCATTGTTAGCCAAGCTCATCTGTCTCTTACTAGGATGCACTCTCCAACAGGGATGCAGAACAACACAAATCTACCTACAGTAAAGCTATGCTTTCTTTATTAGCTATACACATTAATGTAGTTCTGACCACATTACATAATGTGTCGTTGTGGCCTACATCTAAACCAATAACACACAAAGATGGATCACATTTTGTTACTCTGATAGTTGGATTTGGAAAATTGTTTCTTTTATCAAAATATTTTACTCCTATTTAAGAAAAAAATAAAAATTAAAAAAAAAACCTTCTCCTTTCACACTTCAATATATAGGATCAAATTATTTTAAACACAGCTAAGGACAATAAATAGACGAAGCATGTAGGTAATGATTGAATAACTTGCAGAAGTTTGAAAAAGTTATTTAGGACAGTTAAATTATTTTCTTTCTTGGCTCTAAGTTATTTATTATTTTTGAGGACAGGGAGAGGAGGGTGCTGGGTAAAATTGGGAACTTTGAATTCTAAAGCCAACACTGCCTGCACTCCTGTTAAGTTGAAACTGTTGAAAGGAAGCTTCACTCCCAACTCCCATTGCGTCTGTGGCCTCATATATATATATATATATATATATATATATATATATAAGAGAATGATGGTAATTAACTTTCTTAATGAAAATTTTAAAAAATATTTTCTAGGTCTAAATTTTCACAAAAATAGTTTTGTCAGAAGCCACAGAATTTTTAAAAAAGGTTAAATATTCTTAGCACTGAAACATATGGTTATTAAGAAAGCAAAAATATTTTTAATACAAGGTGAAATTTTATTTTCCTCAGTGCAGTAAGCTAGTGTGTCTACAGTGACTTTCTGGCCTGAAAGTAGGCAAAGTGTATATGCTAAATAACACAGAGTATCTTGTACCTTTAGTTTGATCAGAGTAAGTAGTAGAGGCCACATACACTGTAGGTGTTTTTGCATCTAGCAGCTGTGATTATAACTTTTATCTCAGAAGGAGAACTTGTTGGGTGCATTGCCCACTCAGTGCAATATGATATAATATTTAAGAACAGTTTCTTTGAGAAGAATATTTCATAAATGTAGTTTGCTATACAACCACTTGATACGAACTTTCAGAGTTCTAAAGCAGTATAGCAGAAGTTAGCAGTTTTGAGAATATTGTTGCATATTGAAATAATGAATTTCTAATTGAAGCTTTTGGAAAATTAAAAAATATGCCTTCAAAGATTGCAATCGACTTAAATTTAAGGATAATTAAAAAACATTTTATGTGTGTTAATGTTAAATTTCAGTGCATTATTGAACACTGGCACAGTGCCTTACACACAGTAGGCACAGGAAATTTTTAAATATAATTTAGTGCTTACTGTGCTGCTTTTCAAACTCTGAATAGGTTGCAGTTTGTCTTTTTTGTTAATTGTATCATTTCAATCCATAAAGTGAATTGGGCTTGTCTATACATCTTTGGGACTGGTTTTTTGCTGTCTTTGTCACTTGTTATATAAATAGGAATTCTTCTTATTTAGATGATACCTTGTTGTGAAAAGGGAAGTAAAATCTGATAAAGCATGCTAAAAGATAGATACTACTAAGTGGATTCCTAGATAAATTACACATTTCAGCATGGTATTCTGTATTTTCATTCTAAAATGTCTTACCTAACCCTCAATCCTGACAGCATTAGAAATATGTCTTGATAATGTTTATTTATAGATTTATGTATGTATATAATATGCAATATATATTACCATGAACTTTAAATCCAAAAATGTATGCCTAATAGCTGACTGATTCTTAGGAGAGAAATAAAGCAATATCTTTTGGTGCCCCATCTTATATCCAATGATGGTCTCATTCTTTTTTTTTTTCATTTTTTTCCCATCAGAACAAAAAGCATTGCTATTATAAGTTATGGAGGGCAAATTTCAGTTGTTTCTGGCATATGCCACATATTATAACACTTAGACGATAAACTTTGGTTTGAGATCTGCCTGGGCTGCCTAGTAGCTATGTGATCTTGGGTGATTTCTTAACCATCCTGTAAGGTGGGGATAATAATATCTAACTCATGACTTTGTGGTTAAAGATTAAATACAATAAGGCATGAAAAATGCTTAGCACTGTGTATGACACATAAATAGTAACTCTTAATATTGTCATTTTTCAGTGTCTCCAAAGAAGAAAGTCTGAAAAGATTAGATGTAGAATTAGAAAACATAGAAACAAAACTCTCTTTAATATTGCCTGCTTAAGAACAGTGTGTGTGTAACACATTTAAAATACATAGTTTTCTTCAGAAGATCTGAATATTGGACTTGTTGGTTGGCTTTGAGTATAGGATAGATATGTTCTAACATGTATTTCTTTTAGTTTTACTGATATATATTGTTTCAAATATTCTTTCCCTAACGGTTTTATTTTGTACTTCAGTGATTTAAATAGTATTCACAAATGCACTATTAGTAGAGATATCCATATTTTACACACACACACACACACACACACATACAAAACACACACACACACACTTACCTTACCATTGTTTGGAAAGTGGGGAAAGAAGACCAGGGAAAACAGAAATGGTAGTGCTCATCATACTAGTGCATCGTTAGCGTGTCCAACTGTATGAATGCTGCAATGGTTGAAGTCACTAGGACAAAACACCTAGAAGAAGTCTTTCTATTTCATACATACACACACTTATACTGTCACCTATACCACATACACATGTATATTCCTATGAGTATCTTCACACATCAGAATTCCTCTTTAAAAGCAAATGTTCTTTAAATGTAAGACTGTTCTGTTTTTTACAACTTGAAAATTCTAGCATTCATATTCATTGCTTCATCTTAAATGCAAGAAGCAAAAGATAAGGACAAACTAAAATCCATAAGCAATTGGTTATTTCAACATATAACAATGAAAGGAAAATAAACACATGTACATTTGGCTGGCTCAAGTCAGTGAGTGAAAGATATGCTTTAGATATATAAGAAAACCCATAAAAAAAGAGGTACCATTAGAAGCTGAAACATTTCTCTTTCAAATAATAATTACACACCTGAAAATCTGGTGTTAGAGAAAGCAAACCAAAATGAACCAAAACAGCAACCATATCTTGCACAAGTAGAAGTGTAAATGTTAGGAATTTTATTTTATTTATTTATTTATTTATTTTAAGATTTTATTTATTTATTTGAGAGAAAGAGAATGAGAGATAGAGAGCAGAAGAGGGAAGAGGGTCAGAGGGAGAAGCAGACTCCCTGCCGAGCAGGGAGCCTGATGCGGGACTTGATCCCGGGACTCTGGGATCATGACCTGAGCCGAGGGCAGTTGCTTAACCAACTGAGCCACCCAGGTGCCCAATGTTAGGAATTTTAAAAAATACTTAAAATAAGTTTATCTTCTTTTGCTATTTCTGTTTTAATTTTGAGAACACAAAAAAAGCACATCAAATATTGGATTTGATATTCACCAAAGAGTTCTCTGTTCATTAGAGTAAATATATTTGAAATAATATAAGCTAAAAATTTCTTAAATGCCTGAAAGGTTATCAGGTTAATGATACAAGTAGTCATAAATTAAATGAATTGAAAATTTTGGATGATTATTATTTATTGCTAAGCCTGCTAAAAAGTTCTATAAGTGCACTTTCAGTAATTCTGATATATTCAAAAACCAAATACTGGCATCTGATAAATGATTTTTAAAATATATCTTGTTCATTATTTTTAAAAAAATGACTAAAGGTACTATAAAAACGTGCAGTCTGCACATAAAAATAAACATATAAGTTAATACTAATAAGATAAAATTCCTGCCTATTTTAGTTCACAACAGTTGCATGTATATTAAATGGCTCAATTAAAGTTTATTCAGACTAGATAATCCAACGTGGATAGCGATGTCAGCATTAGATATTTTATAAAATTGACTTTAAAATTAAACAGGTATTGGAAAACTTAAAAATCATACTGGGAATACTTTTTTGAGGAACCGAAAGAACTATGCAAAACCATCTAAATGAGTAGAAAATACGCCTCACTTCCCATATTATAAAAAATATTTTCTCTCAATTATGAAATATAATACATTTATATATTTGTTATTTCCTTTCCATTTCCAAGTTCTTTTTTATTTATTTGAGAGAGAGAGAAAGGGTGAGCATGAGCAGGAGGGGCAGAGGAAGAGGGAGAGACAGAATCTCCAGCAGACACTGCACTCAGTGGAGCCTGACATGGGGTTCACTCTCAGGACCCTGGAATACGACCTGAGCCAAAACCAAAAGTCAGACGCTCAACTGACTGAGCGACCCAGGCGCCCACCATTTCTAAGTTCTAAGAATGATTCATTTATTCCTAATTTCCCTCTGTTAGTATGTTTAACTTTTTATAGGTTGCTTTCCTTATGTGTTTTTCAAACCAGATTTGTAGCTTTGCTAAAAACAGATGTGTCTAGCTCTCGCAACAGAAGAACTGAACCAGGTTTGGATCGACAAAGCAAATGTAGACAGGAGAGAGAGGATATGCACGAATATATAAAATGTGTATTACATACATGCATACATATGTCAGCAGTGAAGTAACTGTAAAAACTGTTGTTTGGTTCACACAATTTACATTTTATATATAAAATTTGAGATTTTTTCCCTATATTATAAATATAATATACATATGGAATATATAATAGAAGTATAAAAGTATAAATATAAATACAGAAGTATGAAAATATAACAGAAGTATCCATAATATCTGAAATATAGCAATAAAGCTAAAGAAACAGTTTCAAATATGAAAAAGACATTGATTTATTTTTTATCTTACTAATTAAATCTTAATCTAAGGGCAAATAATGGAAAAGATAAATCCTTGTGTGTGTGTGTGAGAGAAAGAGAAATTGTTTCAAAGTTAATTCATTATGAATTGTTTTTTCTCTGATAGCCTGAAACTCCACTATTGACCATAGAGGAAATAAAAAGAATTTGTAACAATTTTTTAAAAATTTTATTTAAAGATTCAGCAATCTACTTTACTCAGCTGCCAAAAGCTGAATGACTCTTTGGTTTTTCTGGATTGCGTCCCACTATTCTTTCCTCACCATCT
Organism: Eumetopias jubatus; assembly: GCF_037043125.1. Classification (NCBI taxonomy): domain Eukaryota; kingdom Metazoa; phylum Chordata; class Mammalia; order Carnivora; family Otariidae; genus Eumetopias; species Eumetopias jubatus. Next base: position 74,588,480 of record NW_028274820.1, on the reverse strand, counting down.
TTCATTTGGATCCACTAAAGCTTATTGGTGGTTGGACTGTACTCCCTTGGATGTGCCCCTCACAGCCCCTGCGGAGACCAGCCACTGCCAGTTGTTTGCGTACATATCCCTGAATAGGACTTTTGAGCCACGTCTCTCTCCACACCCCCTGCTTTCTCTCTGGCTGTACATTAGGTTTCTAAGCTTCCTGGTGCAGAGGTCACTAATCCACAGAGCTGAGTGAAATTCTTTTCTCAACCTCAGATGCCTCAGCAACTGCAGAGAGGGGGTCTACAATATTTTTCATCCTGTTTCTAAAAAAAAAAAAAAAGAATTAAGTGGAAAAATAATATAAACATATCTCCTGGAAAAGAAAAGGAACAAATCAAAGAGAGTCTGTATATATACTCACAACCACGTGTTAAATTTCACTCTTATAAAAATGATTTACAAAGCATTGTTAAACATGCACTAAAATCACTTAGGAAATTTTTGCATGCTTAATAATTGCTAACTAAATGGTACTAAGAAAAGACACAGTACATTTTTCTTTCATAATTTCTAATTGCCAAAGAAAATTCTGAGGCAGATACGTCATTTTTTTCCTAAGTTATAAAAAATTCTAATATATGAGATAGCTACAGTAGAAGAAAACATTTTATTTAATGTGCAGAACATTTCTAGATCAAGTGTGCAAAAGGTTAACTTAATTAGCACAGTATAATTTAAAGAAAAAAGAAAAATAAACAGATTTTTTTGGTCATTTTTAATGTAAAGTAAGAAAAACATGTATTTCAGATCACCCGCTCTCTAAAGAATTATTATAACACGATTTTTGTTATTGTTCTTTGCAGCAAACGTAGTCTGCATTTAATCTACACCCAAACTAATTTTATCACCTGTGTATTCAGAGCATTTATTGCTACACAAAATTTAATTTTGATGGAAGGCATGAAAGATATATTTCATTATGTATATATCTATGAATATACACCTATATGTACACATGTGTAGTTCATTATTCTTGACTGTGAGGGCTTATGACTATTGACGTTGTCAATTTTTATCTCATTACTCATCACTGCTTACTGTGGGTGCTAACAGTATATTTCCATGGAGTTTGTGTGTGCTGTAATGTAAATTCTGACATTGCTAGTGTCAGTCACTAATCTACCTCATTCAGTTCATGTCAAGATGATACATCACAATGCTCAACAACTGTCATCTCAGCTTTAAATAGATCTACATTTTCTCAACTTTACAATTAATTTTTTGTTTAGAATCTAGTTACCTTTTTAACAATATGAGCAACTAACTCATTCAAAACAACTGCTGATTTAAAAACATTCCCTCCAAAAATTAAGCAAAAGAATAATAGTTCTAAATGAATAATAAAACTATGTATTGTAGAAAGAAAACTGATTAAAACTTGCATTTTGAAAAATTTAAGAATCAGGGTTTTATAGACTTTCAAATTTTACTTTCGGTGCATTTTAAAAGGATAATTTTGCAATGTTTAAAAATATATTCATTCGTTAATTAGGATGGCACTATTTCAAGTTGAACCTCCCAAAGTTCTCCAGCTTGAGGACCTGGGCATACTGTTTTTTGCTATGCATGCGAAAGGATGTGTATGCCATCTTTTCAGTGATTTTTTTTCTGTCCCCTTTCTCTGTTGTCTTTTCACATTTCCACTGTTAATACGTTCTTCGTTTCCTTTTCATTCTCTATTTGTATCTTTTCTTATGCCTCTTCCTATGCTCTTTTTTTCTCTTTTCTCCTGATAACGTTAGCTGTTTAATTGGCCTAACAATAAAAACATTTTAAATTAGTTTAATTAAGTCATTTGCCTCTTTTTCTCCTTCATCCTAGAAAATGGCCAGTGATACACTACAAAAGTTTTGAAATGTGTGTTAGGACTTTTTCTCTCTTCTTTTCCTTTTTCTTGATAAAATTATTTCTGTATCTTATTAAATTTTATTTCTCTGATCTGTTCAGTCTTCCATATTGTTTTTTTATACCCATTGTTCCAAATGTTTTTTAAATTTTCTCCTATATTTCCCCAAATATTTTTGAAGACCAGTGGAATTCAGTTTCAAAAAACAAAGTATTCTGAATGCTCATGATAGAAATTTCCTGAAATTAAAACAAAAACTTTAAAAAAATGGCTAAATAACTAAATTGTGTCAATAACTACAATTATAATATTTTACTACTTAAAAGTAATGAAATATTTTGGATATGGTGAAATATTTTGAAAACAATTGCTAAAGATCAGTTAAGTCATTCACACACACAAAATAATTTGAGTTTACAGGTATGTAAGACCAGCTAAACTATATCTAAAAGAAACTGCTTGAAGATGTTGAGGTTGCCAGGCAATCGATACAAGGGCGGTTTCTAAACCAGACAGCCAGAGAGGAAGGGTACTCCTGCAACTCCAAAGGAGAATTATGAAAATGCTCCCCTAAAATGAGTACACTAATAATAACATTCCATTTCCAAATCCATGCTTTGTATAGCCTAATTTGCAAATATCTTCCTAACTTCTCTTTTTTCTCCAGTCTCTTCTCACAGCCATCTACCATCACGACCACCAGATACATCTTCCCAGGACACAGCCCAGGTCATGTCACTCATGTACTCCTGAACCTTCCCTCCGTGCCTGTCAAATAAAGTTCCAAAATCTGGCTCCAATCTCCCTTTCTGAGCTAATACACCAGTGAAATGGGGAATGTGTCCTTATAACTCCAGCATAATATAACTTTGCTGTTGTTTGCCTTATCCCCACACCCCTAATGATCTTCTCTCACCTTGGATGTGTCCGAACTTGCCTGTTAATGAAAGGTAGCTTGAAAACTTCTTGGATTCCAGCTAACTGGAAGTAATGTTTTCTTCCTCTGAACTTTAATAATGCATTTGTTGTGCTATTCTTGTTCCTGTGGGATTTCTCGTGCTTTTAATTTCTGCTATCAGACTCTAGGTAATACTATTAGTTGTGTAAGTGAGAAGAGCCTCCTGCCTGGTTCATCCCAATGCCCATCATTTTGATGTTTACCATGCACTTTATATTAGGTAAGATTTATATGTATTTGATAAATGATTGAATAAAGGAAAATGTCTTTAAAATTACAGTGGGAAATACGTAAGGAATTATACAAAAGAATGTAAAATATTTGGTTAAAAATACCCCCAATTTAGAGGCCTCATTCCTCACACTTTTGCCCAAAGTATCCCCAACGTTTTCTTTTGAATGCGTTTTAAAGAACAGTAGCAGACCTGCATCTGGAGAGGTATCTTATACCCCGATTAGGGCTGCTGTCTATCAGGAGAATAAACTATTGAAGAACAATTCTCTTATGAAAGCATCTTTTTAAGGAAATTGAATCTGATATTGAATCTCACCAAGGTTTCTCCATCCCCAATACCTATGCTATTTCTTTCTTGGAGTCATCTTATCAAGGCTACAGTTTCTGGTAGCTCGGAGATAGACTAGACACCTCTTCTTTGTCTCAAATCTTTCTCAAGCAGGGTGTGTGCTAGTAATTGGACAACACTGAACATCTTTCACTTCTCCCTGAAGACTTTTAATCAAAGCTCTGATTTCTGGTGTTTGTTCTGCTGTTGGTACAAAGTCCAGGTTTTTTCTAGAATAAAAGGAATCATGTTGAGGGAGTTTTAAGAGGAAATAAACAGGATCCTCTTTCCTCCTTCCCTCCTACCCCAGCCATGGTCAGATATAAAAGGAGACTCTAGAAGGTCATTAGATAATTAAGTGTTCCTGCCAATCTCTGTAATATAAATAATTAATTCTGAGTACCTGCACCTCTGGCATTTCTGACATTGGCTTATCATCTTGATTCATATTTCCTATGTGTTCATCTGGCACCTCTTCTCTGCTTTTGTGTTACCTTTGATTCATCAAACCTGACCTAACTTACCTAATGAGTATTTGACCATTTAAGTTGCTACAAAAAAGGTCCTGATATTATTATCCATATCTATAATCAGACTATGACCTATTATTCTACCAGGAACACAAAGCTCATCAGATTGCAGCAACCCCCTGCCTTCATGTACTGTCCTCTGCTACCTCCTTGGCTTTCCTTTCTCAAAAAGAAGGCCTCCTTTCCTCTGAGTAGAGCCAACCTGGTGACATGCTTTTCCATTTCCCCCAACACTTTTATAAAAATATTTTTTTAAGCCTAACAGAAATCACATTTTAACAACAATGAGTCTGTACAGCCCAAATGATGTTGTTGTGGATGGAACTATATCCACTTCACACCAGAAGCAATTAGAACTCTTCCTGTTCATCTAGATTGTTAGCACATACTGCAATAATGGCTTTTATTGATAACTTTCTCCATATGTGTCACTTTCCTTTGGTTAAGTTCAAATCACAACGTCTTCGCTGTGTCATCTTTCCTTTGCCACCTGTTCTGGAAAGAACACTTAGGAGACCAGCAATATGACCATTACCTCTTGCATAACCCATCTTCACTCTTTGTCATGATATAGTACAACCCTTATCAAAAAAGGTATACAGATAACAGATATTCCTATCTCTACTTCATGCATTTGAAATGAGACACACATGGGACTGAAGGCCATTCATTGAACCATTTAAACAGCTATGAAGAAAAAAACCTTCTGAGATTGAGACACAGAAGATAGCATAACCTTATTTCCCCAATTGCCATTTTATGTACATGGGGAAAGTGACATTCAAATAAGCATTTTTGTTTCACTGATTCAGATATGTCCGGTTATAATCATGGAAGTAACTACTACGTGGTTCTTTTCCCTTTCATTTTTTTTAGGACAAAAATTACAGAAAAAAGTCTTACTGTTAAGCAAAGCTTATAATGTAAGAAAATGAATTTTTGAAAAAGAGTTACCAGGAAAATATTTTTTAAAAATTAGAGACAACAAAATTTATGTGGTAGATATTTGAATATCCATGTAAACTAAAAATAAATTTTCTTTTAAAATGCCCTTTGGTAGTAGGCAATAATTGCCCCAATCCATTTTCCCATGACCTCTTAAAGAGGGGGATATAATACTTTTAAAATATTCACTCTCAGATGTTTAATTCATATAGTCAGAGCCATGCTGTTAATAAATGTTCTCCTGACCACTTCTGGTCATCGGACATTTAAGGAACCTACAAAATGGCATGTCAACTTAGGCTTCCAATATGGAACCTGACATTGGTGTCTCTAAAGAATTTCCAGTTTTTGCTGCAATAGTAAAATAGATAATTTGTTTCTCTCTTAGGCTACTATAAAGCATTTCTATGATATGAAGTACTTACTGCAGTTTTCCCCACTGGTTACATTTTAGACATGGGTCAAGTGATTTTTGGTGTAGTTGATATTGAAAGTATATAAATATTATGCACCATTAGAGCCTACCACTAATGCTATATTCCACCAATCATTAAGATCAATGATCAGAGCTGACTAGGTTGCCATTATCAAGGACTCAGTGTTGTCCATGAATTTATCATGGACATATGTCTGCTTAAAATTATAAAGAACTTTATGTAAGAATTTAAGCATAGAACTAAGACAACATAGATAACTCAAGGCAAAAAAAAATCTAGTTACGGCTGAAATATTAATACAATCATGGAAAAAAGATGTGGGTATGGATCTGTACTTAAGTTACCCTGGTAACTGTCATGGTGTCCTGATCTTCCTTCATTTGTATTCACAACTATAGTTAGCCACTATGCCTATAGGTAAATGTACTAAAGGATACTTTAACACAAACATTTTGTGCTTCCATGTCTTGTACTCAACAAATTACACCTGATAAAAATTTCTTAGGTGATTTACACATTTTATGAAATCTAGGACAAGAGCAAAACATCTGAGTAAATTGGTAAAATGAACAAACAAAAAAACTTTACCCATATTATAACTTGCAAGTGTGTCCTTTGTTAAAACGTCTACTCTCTTCTGGTTTTGAGATGCTTTTTGCAAGCTGAAAGTTTATGTATAATTTTAATTAAGTTTTTTTTTCCTGGTATATTCCTGAGTTAAACTAAATTTCTAATACTTGGAAATCTAGTCTATGCTGAGTGAAGTGCTCTAGTGACAATGTTAGGGTTTCAATGTACAACAAACCCAGTGAAAGGTTTCATAGGCAACTCTAAGAAAACTGCACAGCAAAGACATACGTTTATCCTTTATTTAGGATGACAAAAACTTAAACATATCTTTAAGTACTGTCTCTCTTTTTCTCACACAGATAGACTGTATATCAGTAATCTGGACACCAAGTTATTTAAAGCTATTATTTAGTACCATAATAAGTAGTAATTTAAATACAAGGTAAAATCACCACATTGTCTTGTTTACTACTGATGTTAATTTTAGGCTGACGTTCACTGCTCCCAAAAAAGGCAGCCTATGATTTGTTATCATTAAACTGTCAACTCTGCCTTGAGTTGGAAATAGATTCACACTACACTTCTTACAGCATATCACTTTATTTTCTATCAGTCAAAAAAATGCAGAATCGTTTTAATTGTGTCTGTGCTATTTTTCTATTAACTGTTTCATGCATTTTTCCTGGCCTTTTAATTGCAGTTTAATAGTGGTCATTAACAGATTAAGGGGTGTTAGAAGAACATTTGAAGTCCTCTTGACTTCTACCAAAGTTGACACTTCAATGCTAGAGTAATTTCAGCTATTCATTTATTTAATAGTGACCTATGCAAATGTGGAACCATGTCATTTTACAAATTGACTGTAATAATTAACTAGAAAGGCAGAGTAAAATGAAACAGGTTATAATTAGAATATAACTGCTACAGTATTACGTCAGCTAGAATAAAATAATCTCAAATGATTAAATTGGTTTCAATTATTAAGAATCAGTTTAATGTACCCACTGTTCTGATTTTTACATTTCTCTTTTTTGTGTGCATTAGATGTCACCTCATACAATTTATGTATTTTATTCATCTTGGTAAAACAGGCATTACAGAAGTTTAATTAAGTAGTAAAAGACTTCACATTATTCTGCTGAATTCTAAATTAGTTGTAGAAACTAGTCAGAGTGCATGCTACATACTACTCAGGATCATTTCAATTAGTGGTATCTATTAAGCCACCCAACATTCCCCTTACACAGTAAATATATGTAACATGTCACTAGCCATCAGAATATGTATTTTAGTCACATAATTATCACATGTTTTCCAGTTGGTTCTTGGATGCATCATCTTCAGCTATATCACTTTTTTTTAAAATGTAGGAACAGAGTGATCCTTCCAAAAATCCCAAGAATTTTCCACATTTGTGACTCCTATACATTTGGTGGCAGGGCTGGCTTTGTCAGCATGTGATGTATACAATGGCACAGAGCCCCCACACTCAGAGGAGCCCGACAGTGGGTTTTTATGTCCTGCTCTCGCTATATTGAAATTCTTAAGATTCTTGAACAAGGAAGCTTGCATTTTCATTTTATGCTGGGCTCTGCAAATTATGTAGCCAGTCCTGCTTGAAGGATCTAGTATTAGAAACATAATAACCTGTTCACCTTTGGCCAAAGATTCAACACTTCACTCATCATTTACCTGATTATTAGAAATTGACTCTCCCTGACATGCAACTTCAGGAAATTTTCCCAGATTGTCCTATGGGGGCAGTGTGGCTAAGGAGGGCATCTACCTAGCCAGTTAAATTAGCCAACAATCTTGGCAATCAGTGGAACCCAGTCATAGCCAGATCATTTCCTAGTGTATAGACTGTTTTAATTAGTATCTTTATATCCCAGTGTATATATTGATTTAAGTTATTAATTTCTTCTCAAAGAAACGTGGTGTTAAAGTCAAAGAAGTATTTGAAATATATTCAAGTTTAGATCTGTGACAGTCAGGTAGTCATTAAGAAAAATTATTGAAAAAAATGAGAAAAAAATCATTTCTAGCTAATGCATATCTCAAAATTCTGGAATATCCTTTTTCCTATAAGAACTTAAGCTGTGATGCCTGGGTAGTTTTAAATCCACTTATTTAATAAAGATGAATTCTGGCGACTTCAACATTTGGTTGTTCTTATCTCAAAGTCTGGATTTTAATTTATGCATTAAATGCTAATATTCCATGACAGTATTTTCTTAAAATTTTTATTACTGGTGTACAGCAGACGTACAGTGTTATAATAGTTTCAGGTGTTCACATAGTGATTTGACAATTTATGCAATGCTCACCATGATAAGTGTAGTTATTATCTATCACTATATAACATTATTAAATATTATTGACTGTATTCTCTGTGCTGTACTTCTCATTCCCGTGACTTATTTATTTTATAGTGGAAGTTTTGTGCCTCTTAATCCCCTTTATTTATTTTGCCCATCTCCCACCTGCCTCCCCTCTGGCAACCACCAATTTGTTCTCTGCACTTATGAGTGGTTCTAATTTTTGTGTTTGCTTGTTTGTTTTTTAGATTCCACATAAAAGTGAAATGATATGGTATTTGTCTTTCTTTGTCTGACTTATTTCACTTAGTATAATAATCTTTAGATCTATCCATGTTGTTGCAAATGGTAAGACCTCATTCTTTTTTATGACTGAGTAATATTCCATTGTATATACATAACCGTATCTTCTTTATCCATTCATCTATCAGTGAACACTTAGGTTGCTTCCATATCTTGACTATTGTAAATAATGCTGCAGTAAACAAAAGGATGCAGATATCTTTTTGAATTAGTGTTATTGTTTTCTTTGCATGAATACCCAGTAGTAGAATTACTGGGTCATATGGTATTCTATTTTTAATGTTTTGAGGAACCTCCATCCTGTTTTCTACAGTGGTTGCACCAATTTTCATTTCTACCAACAGTGCATGAAAGTTTCCTTTTTTCTGTATCCTCACCAACACTTGTTATTTCCTCTCTTTTTGACATTAGCCATTCTGACTGCTGTGAGTTGATATCTCATTGTGGTTTTGATTTGCATTTCCCTGATAATTAGTAACACAGAGCATCTTTTCATGTGTCTGTTTACCATTTGTATGTCTTTGTTGGAAAAATGTCCATCGGGCCCTCTGCCCCTGTTAATTGGATTATTTGTAGTTTTGGTGTTGAGTTGTATAACTTCTTTATATATTTTGTGTATTAACCCCTTATCAGATATATCATTTGCGCATATTTGCTTCTATTCAGTAGATTGCTTTTTGCTTTGTTGATGGTTTCATGTTCTGTGCAAAAGCTTTTTATTTTGGTATAATCCCAGTAGTTAATTTTTGCTTTTGTTTTCCTTGCCTGAGGAGACATATCTTGCAAAATATTGCGAAGGTTGATGTCTTAAAGGTTACTGTCTATGTTTTCTGTTAGGATTTTTATGGTTTCAGGTCTCATATTTAAGTCTTTAATCCATTTTGAGTTTATTTTTATATATGTTGTGAGAAAGTAGCCTAGTTTTGCCCTTTTGCATGTAGCTGTCCAGTTTCCCCAACATCATTTAGTAAGAGGCCCCCCTTTCCTCATTATATATTCTTGCCTCCTTTGTTGTAGATTAATTGACCATATGAGCATGTATTTATTTCTGGACTTTCTTTCTTGCTCTGTTAATCTATGTGTCTATTTTTGTGCCAGTACCATCCTGTTTTGATTACTATAGCTTTGTAGTATATCTTGAAATCTGGGATTGTGATACCTCCAGCTTTGCTCTTCTTTCTCAAGATTGCTTTGGCTATTGTCTTTGTGGTTCCATACAAATTTTAGAATTATTTGTGCTAATATTATGAAAAATACTATTGGCGTTTTGATAGGGATTGCACTGAATCTGTAGATTGCTTTTGGTAGTATGGGCATTTTAACAATATTAATCATGACAGTATGTTTTTGATATTATGTTTCTCTCTTCTGTTACATCTTCATTTCTTCTAATTGATCCTGATGGCTTTAGCACTTTGATCAGTAGTTCTAGAAGAGCAGTCAAGGAACTTCATGTATCATGATTAACTATGGTACCAGTTAAAAATGCAATTCCCTACTGAATCAGGAGTTAAAGTTTTATTAATTCTTTTGATATTTCTTATGTTGTTTGTACTGTTAGTTTAGGACTTCCTTGGGGTCATATAATAATTATTTTGTGGAATATTGCTACATAACCTGGTGGGATATTTAATATGCACATCTGGCTTCTCTGCCATGAGGAAATCTTTTCAAAACTTCAAGACAGGGATTGTTCAGAATAAAGGTAAAGTCTTCTTCTCCCCTGAATTCTGAGGATATTTTCAATGTTTAAAATTTACAATTTGGGGAATTGCAAAGAAGCTGTTATTCTATCCAGAAAATGATAGTATGATATCTGGATATACAATGAAAGTGTCTTAAGAACTAGGAATGCTCTAGAACTAACTAAACAATCCGGAGATTGGATAAAAATTAGCATATCACTTATATGAAGTTTTTTTTTTTTTTTTCCTCCTCAAAGCTTTTGATCCCAAGTTAAGACTCTGGAGATAATTTCAGACATATCCCCAAATCAAACTGATTCAACTAGCTGGTGTCCTAAGAACTTAAGTGCCATCATCAAATAAATTTTCTGCCATCTGCACTGTTGTAATTGGTCAATCAATTAAATCAATTAAATGAAATACATCAATTCAACAATTTTTAGTGACAACAACCCATCCTCACCTTTTAATAATGAAACAAAAATAACGTTTCTAACTGGTTTTCTGATGGACTTGGCTCTTTTATCAGTTAAAGCTAAATATTGAGTCAAAATACAGTATGTTCAGGGCACCTTGAGATCAACTGCAAAAAGAAAAATACTCTAAAGAGAATAGCAATAATTTTTTAGAAAACATTTAGTATTTGAAAGAATGCCTTGAGTTTGAAATTCACTTCTATTTTTTTCCAAATGGAATTAGAGTTCTTTATTATAATGCAATTGTAATTAATATTGTGCAGTTGTAATAATATAATTATTATTAATTACATTTTTCAAATGTAATTAAAATCCATTGCTTAGAACAAAGGCAATCATTGGATTACAATTATCTGTATTTCTAGAAGAAACAATTAATATGGCAGGTTTCAGTTACATAGTACAAATAACCAGATACTGTATGTCTTATAACTATTAATTCATATACCTGGAACAATAGTAAACACAGGTAATATATGCACATTTTATTCTAGAAGGCAATTTTTAAAGATCTGTCTTTAATAAATTTGTAATTTAATAAGTAGAAAAACACCGTTCATTTAGATTCGTTTCTGCATTTATGTGTGACATCTTGAATGACACATATGTAACTTTCCAGAATCATGTATATCATAATATATCACAAACAGCATCATTAACATTTCAAATAGGGGTTACTTCTGTATTCATGAGTTAGAATTTAATAGTAGATTAAATGTAATTGCAAGTGCATTCTCATAATAGTGCTACAGAGTTGTCAATTAAGTGTTATTAATGGGAGGTTGAATTTTCTTTGAGTTCAGAGACAATGTCAAATTTCAAATTCCAACATTTACACTAATATCACACATATGATTTATTCTACTTTTTTAAAACCTCAATTTATGCTGCAGTAAAATGGGCTAAAAACAGTCTCATTTTTTCTAAAGTGGGTGGGAAGATTAAAGACTGTCTTCAAGATAAATAATGGAGTAAAAGATTGTAACTTTTACTTGCTGCTAGGAGAATAGTTAATTTTCATTTACATAAACTCTGTTGTAACTGAACTGGCCAAAAAATGGGAAATAAGACAGGTAAGGAATAGGCAGTCTTTTTATACCTTCTCTAGTTTTTACTGTGCCCTACTATCTTTCAATGATTCTTTGTTAAGGTGTTAGTTCTTAATGAAGGTATTATTATGGAAAAGATATTTAGGTGGATGTAGAGCCAAAAACCTTTTTACTTCAGATATTTTTTTCTTCAAAATTCCAATTTTCCATTAAGAACTGAAAAAAAAACCAAATCTAATCTGATAAAGATTCATTCTTGGAATAATGTTGTATTCAGAGAAATAGTACAATACTTGAAAATACAGGAAAAAAAAACCCCAAAAAACCACACAACGCTTTTTTAAAAAAAATCTTTACTCAGTATCTCCAGATAGATGGCAAAAGGAAAAGTGAATTCTTGACATGCTCTGAAGATCTAGAAAATTCTGTCTACTTGTAACTGTCCCTGTTAATTTACTTCATGGGTATGACAGGTGCTCTCAGAAACCTCTCTGTCTCAAAGTTCTGACTAGATCACCAGCCAGCTTACTGCAATGTCATTCACTTTATCATTAGTAAAGATTAATATAGATAATTTATTGTTTATGGATTTCCCCCTGTGCCTTAGGGTAATCCCCTTATACAAATTCTTCACAACAAAGGAAATCCAGAGAACTCACCCAGTAAAAGACAGTCCTTCTACTTTAAAACTTTTCTTCAGGGTAAGGAGGGGAATTGATTACGGATAATATATAAAGAAGTTTACCTGGGTAACAATTTTCTTCCTCGTTGATAAATCTTCTATAGCTTCATGAATAATACTCCTGATATTTATTGCTCTTCAATTCTTTATTGTATTTATATTTTCTACCACCTGGCTGTCCACTGATGCAGCCTAAGTGAGCTTCCTTGCTGACCTCTTATCCCTTCTAGCAAAGCCTGGATCTGGAATGTGGACATCTCTTGTGTTATATTTAGGGATACATTGCTCCATTGTGAGGTGATTATACGAGAAAGGTAGAAATGAAGAAAAGTAAGGGGTATAATGACATCTGAAAGGCCAAGAATGCTGCAGTCAGTTGAAGCTGAAAACTGATCCTTTTTAAGGGGTCTCTTTCTCAGATACAATTCTGATGCAGTGAGTGAAAGGGAATGCATGTAGCCATAGCTAGGGAGCTGACCAGCAAGCAGTGACTGGGGGCAGGTTTGATTTTGGTGCCCTGCATCCCTGCTAGTTATTTTCCTTACTGAATCATATCAATCTACTTAATTACCCATGTCATTAAAAGAATCACAAAGTGCCAGAATGAAATGCAGTTTAAAGTGACAAAATAAATAATTTCTATTCTTAAATTTTATAAACAAAGCAAAATAATATAAAAGGGGCATACTGTATTGCTAGCATTCAGTTAACTGGAAATTTTAATAGCAAATAACTCAGATTTGCTGAATGTTTCTTCTGACATAATCTAGAGTTCTTACATACTTTTTTTGATCAGCTGGGTCTAATTAAAACAGTCACTCGTGTACTTTGGTCAAAATTATTTTGGGTGCATGTCACAACTGTAAAAGAGTTAGTAGATTTGAATGAAGATTTTTCTGGTTGGGCCATTCTACACTCAAGGAAGGGCATATAGACTTCCTTTAAGTATTTAGTAGGAAGCATGTACTTACTTTTCAAAATGTAGTAACAAATATTTACTGAATGTTTATTGTGTATTTTCTTTATAGATGCCTATTTCAACAATGTTTTATGACTGTCAATGTACAGGTTTTGTTAAATTTTTGAAAAATCTATGATTAAATATTTTGCATTTTTAATGTTATAAATAGCACTGTGACATTAATTTTTCACTTTTTTACTCCTAGTGTTTGGAAATACAACTGACTTTTGTATAGTGATTTTGGATCCTACGACCTTGATAAATTTGATTTTTAGTTATTATGATTTTCCCTAGATTATTTTAATATAGAAAATAAACTGCAATGTAATCTGTGAATAAAGACAGTTTTTCTTCTTCTTTCAGATATTTGTGCCTCATTGTCTTCTTTTCACCTTATTTCACTGACAAGCATCCTTCATACTAAGTTGAGGTAAGAGCAGACATCTTTACTTTGTTCTTGATCTTAAGGAGAACATTTTCTGTGTTTTATAATTAATTATGAAAGTAACTGTAAATTTTTAGTAGATACTCTCAGTTTGAAAGAGTTACTTTCAATTCCTAGTAATTTTTAAATCGATGAATATAAATTTTATCGAATATATTTTCTGCAACTATTATTATGGTTATGGTTCTTCTCTTTTGTTCTGTTAATGCGTTAAATTTCACTGATGGATTTTTGAAGGATAAAATAACCAGCCTGGTATAAACCCTACTTGGTCATGATGCATATTTCTTTTTTCATAATGCTGGGGTCAGTTGGCTAATATTTTGTTAAGGATTTTGGCATTGATGTTTATGGGAGCTATAGATAGGTCTTTATTCCTTTTTTTGCTTGTTTTGATTTTGGATTGGTTTTGCTATCAGGGTAATAGGGTAAAATGTCAAATAGAAAGTACCAGTAAAGTCTTCTGGTCATGATGATATATTGAGTGATATATTTTTAATTGTGAATTCAATTTGTTTAGTAGATATTCTCTAATTTCATTTTGTGTCTTAAGAAGAATTTATCCATTTGGTTATAAGTTGCCAGATTTCTTGATGTAAAGTTGTTCATAATATTACCTGTTATCCTTATAATTTGTGTAGCATTTATTGTGATATCTTCTATTATATTTCTAATATGAATCATTTGTGTTTCTGTCTTTTTTTCTTAATGAGTTTAGCTATATGTATATAAATTTTATGAACTGTTTAAAAAACCTAACTTTAGTCTAATTGATATTCTCTATTGTTTTTTTGTTTGTTTTTTACTTTGTTGGTTTCAACTTTTATTTCTATTTCTACTTCCTTGTATTTACCTTGAGTTTAATTCACTTTCTTTTCCCCCAACTTATTAATGTAGAAGTCTTAACTCATTTGATTTTTAACATTTTTAAAAAAAAATAGGCATTTAAATTTATGTTTTTCTATAAGCATTGCTTTATCTGAATTCTATGAAGTATTATTTGTTATTGTTCCCTCCCTATTAGTTTAAAATATTTTCTAAATTTCCTGTGGAATATTTAAAAATGTGCTATTAAATTTAATAATATTTGGGGATTTTCCAGAAATTTTGTTATAACCTAATATCAGAATTGATGTCATGTCTGTCCTGTTTTTGCTTACATATGCCATTTCTAGTATGATGTTAGAATAGATTTCAGGAAGTGAAAATCATGGGGGCTGTCTTTGAGGCTGGTTACCACAAGCACATACATATTCAGCATTATGTCTTCTGTAGTAACTTACCTTTTGTCATTATATAAGATCTCTTTTTATGCCTGAAAATATTTCTTGTTGCAAATTGTACTTTGTCTTATATTAATACAGCCACTCTAGCTCTCTTATGATTAGTCTTTCCATGTTAAATGTTTTACATACTTTCCATCTAAACTGTGTCTTTTTATTTAAGTTGAGCTTCTTATGGACATCATAAAATTGGATCTTGATTTTTAATTCTGTTTCTCCAGACCATTTATAATTAATATAATTACTAGTATGGTTGAATTTAAGCCTCCAGTGTTGTTATTTGTTTTCTGTAGGACCTACTGCTCTTTGGTCATTTTTTTCATCATTTCTTGCCTCATGATTTATTGACTATTTTTAGTATTCTGTTCTATCTCCACTATTGTCTTTTACTTGGAGTCTATCTTCAAATATATTACACTATACTTAACGTATGATGTAGAAATCTTTCTATTCTTCCCTTTTCTCTTTTGTGCTATTACTGTCATATATTTTATTTCTCTGTATATTATTAACCTCAGTTACATTGGCATTGTTTTTGCTGTAAACAATCAAGTATCTTTTAAGTCATTTAACTTTAAAGAGAAAAAAATATAAATTTCCCAAGTTATTTACCAGTTCTAGTAGTTTTCATTTCCTTAGTGTGGGCCCAAATTCATTTAGATCATTTAAAGATTCAAATTTCCATTTGGATCATTTTCTTTCAGTCTAAAGAACTACCTTTATCTTTTTTGGTAGTGTATGTCTGTTGGAAAATAATTCTCTTGGCTTTTTTTTGGCTAAAAAATGTTTTTGTTCTGCCTTTACTTTTGAATGATATATATTCACAAGTTATAGAATTCCAGGTTGACTACTTTTTTCATGTCAGCACATTAATGATATCACATTGCATTATCTTTTAACTTACATTATTTTGTATGAGATATCAGTAGTACTTAATATCTTTGCTCCCCTGCTTTTAAAGTGCCTTTTTTTCTTTTAGGATTGTTTCTTCATTACTAGTTTTTAGCATTTTGATTATGATGTACCTTGGTGTAGATTTCTTTATGTTTATTCTGTTTGGGATTTGATTAGTTTCTTGTATGTGAATTTGTTGGTTTCATCAAATTTATTAAATGTTTGGCTGTTATTTATTAAAAATTTTTTTTCAGTTTTTAGATGCTTAATATTGTCCCAGGGTCACTGAGACTCTGTTAATTTTTTAGTTTTTTTTTCCCTCTGTGCTTTATTTTGCATACATCTTCTTGCCGTGTCTTCATGTTTAACAGTCTGATCTAATATGCTGCATGTCCAGTGAATATTTCTTTTCAGATATTATATTTTTGTGTTACTTAAGTCCCATTTTTTTGGTCTCTTCTATTCCTCTGCTCTTAATATTCATGTTTTCATTTAAATTCTTAAATATATTATAGTGGCTATTTTAGAGTTCTTGTCTGCTAAACCCATCATCTATATCAATTCTGGGTCCCTTTTTTAAAAATGTTTTTTCTCTTTAATATTGTCTTATTTTCTTGCTTCTTCACATATCTAGTAATTTTTTATTGGATGCTAGACATTATAAGTATATTGTTGAATTTCTGGATTTTTTGTTTTCTTTAAAGAGTATTGAGTATTATTTTGGAAAATAGTTAAATTGTCTTGTCAATCAACTTGGTCCTTTTAGGGTTATTTTTGCTTTTTTATGGCAGTGTAATGTAGTTTTTAACTATTCTAGTGCTATTTTAGCCTGTTACCTAGGCATTACCCATCTAAAGTATCTACCAAAATCCTGAGTGTTCATTGAGGTGTCCTCCCCCTTAAAAATACCCCAGCCCAGTGTAAGCTCTTGGAATTGTTCAGTTCACAATTCCCAATAGGAGTTCCTTTTCTAATAGTTTTTTGCTCAGCCTCAAGGCATCTCACAGTAGTATATGTGCACCTTAGAATTCAGCAAAAAGAATTGGGACTTCAAAGGAGCTCTACGGAACCACTTTATTTGCATAGCTCTCTTCTCCCTGATATTTTCCCCCACAAATTCCAGCCAATTCAGCTTTTCTATACTCTGATCTTTATCTCTTCAACTTTGCAAAGCTTCTATGATTTGCTTGTATTTCCCTTCCCACATTTTGCCTTTAAATGGAAATTCAGGGAAACTATAGAATGTACCCCATTTTTCTTGTTTTAGTGATCACAGCCCTGGGCAGATCTAATGTCTGAAAACAATGATTTCATATGTTTTGTTGGATTTTGTATCTGTTTCTAAGAGGAAGTTATGTCTGATCCATTTACTTCCTCAAGGCCAGAAGTAGAAGTTATCTTTACTTTGAAAATGTGACCATATTTTAAGGTCAATGAATCTAAGTTATACAGAATATTTTCTGATAGTTATATTTTGCAGTATTCCTTTCTGGGGACACCTAAACAACTACAGCTGAAAGGGATTATAGCAATGGTGGATGAAATTCATTAGCTACTCTATATCATAAGCATCAGTGTTGTCCCCTGCATGGAGGTAACACTATTCTCAATAAATATAATTCACTGAATTTAAAAATACTCTCTTGAGACTTCCATATCATCAACCATCCAAAAAATGGGTGTGGAATATTCCACTGAAGTTTAGATATATTGTTTCATTCAAGAAAATGATTAATGAACTATCTATAATATAGCTACTCCAGTCCTTTATATTTTGAGAAACTTAATAAAGAACCAAAAAAAAAAAAGAGTGTAGAGAAATAGAAAGAGGGGACATAATAGCTCCTGAATGAGATTATAGATACAATAAAATATGTGATTAATATGGAACAAAAAAGGAAGAAAGGAATTTTAAGAAGAAAAAGAAAAAAATTAGGGAACACTATAACCAAGATATTCAGAAGTGAATTACCTAACTACAAAATTCTATCTATTCCATTTGTGAAACACCCACATGGTGTGACTTGAAGCTCCCTATGGAGAGAGGTGAGAGAAGACAGCAGGGTCGTAGGGAGGAAGTCAGGTCAGACTTAGCAGAAAGAACATGAGTGAAGCATAAAAGCAAGAAATTGCAAGGTAAGTTCTAGGAATGAAAATAAAACCAGTTTGGCTACAATGAGGGGGAGTACTATAAAATAAGACTGGAAAAGATAAGATAAATTGGGGCCAGATTATATAGGTCTTTGAATGCCAGGCTGAGGATTTGCTGCTCTTTTTGGTTAAAAATGGGGAGTCACTGAAGGTTTTTGAGTAGGGGAGTGAAGTGACCTTTGGGTCAATTACTCTGGCTGCAATGTGTAAAGTAGATTGGAAGAGGGAGAGAATAAAAGTGAAGAGACACCCTGGGAGGCTATTGAATTAGATCAGGTGACAAGTAATGAGAACCTGAACTATGGGAGTAGCAGTAGGACTGGAAAGAAAAGGATGAATTCAAGATATCTTTCATGGGTCAAATCTATGGGGCTTAGTAACTAATGAGATCTGAGAGAACTGTTAAAAAAGATTCTGAGATTTTTAAGCCTGAGTTACTGAGGAAGTGATAAAGTAGGGAAATAAGGAGAGAAAGCAGGTTTGAGTGGTCGTAGGTATATGTATGTAGGGTATTGGTGACGGTGTTTTTCATGGTGGTGGGAGTTTTGTGCAGAGGATGTGATGAGATGGATTTTGATATGCTACCCTCATAAGCACTGGAAGGAAGCAATTTTCAGAAAAAGAAATAAAATAATTAAATTCTAGAGTTAGGAACACTGCACTTAGCTCATAGTTGGCTCTCAATAAATGTTGACTGAAACAACCCTAATTAATTCCAAATGGATGTTTTTCACTCATTCATTCAACAGATATTTATTAAACAACTACTATATGCCAGACACTAGTGTAAGTATTGGAAGATATCATGGTTTTCAACAGAAATGATGTCTTCCTTATGGAGAACATAGTCAAGTGGGAAAGATACAATTAAATGAGCATTTATAATAAACAACGTTTGTATTACTTTAGTTAAAATACCAGTTGATATGCAAGAAGATAACAGGGACCCTTCCAAGTGCAGGATACTCAAGGAAGTTTTCTCAAATGAGTGACTCAACTGCAATGTTGAGTAGGAATTAGCCAGGTGAAAAGGGAGTGGGGGAGGTATTCTAGGCAGAGGGAATCTCAGTTGCAAAAGGTCAGAGGTATTAACGTTTGAGTCTTTTGAGAAATTGAAAGAAGCTTATTATTGCTGAATTATAGAGTATGAATGAAGAAAGAGAGAGAATTAGATATAGACCAGTTCATGAAAGATCTTGTCCACCTTTTTGAGGACTTTGTGTTAAGAACAGTAGGAAATCACTGAAGAATTCTAGCAGAGAAACAGCATGACCATATTTGCATGTTTTAAAGATTCATTAACTGTTCACTCTTAACAAAAATATTTACTGTGCCCTCAGGAGTTCACACATAAACAAACAGAAGCAATGTAATAAGACCTACAATAGTTTAAAATGCTATTTATACAATTGTATACTCATTAGACAAGCATAAAATTTATAGGGACACAGATAAGAGGACAATTAATATTGTTTGTAAGGGAAGTGTTAAAGAAAACTTAAGAACAGGCCATTTTGAGCTGGAGTAGAAAGTTAAATAGGCCCTCAAATAAATACTTTAAGTAAACCTAAGTAAAATTTCATTTACAACTCTATCTCTCATTTGTGTCCAATTACTGCTTTTTCTGTCACCATTTTTTATATTATCTTTTTCTATTCATGTTTGATGTTGATGTAAATTTAGTTGAAGTATAGAAGTATTTGAGTGTGTATGAGAAAAGCTACCTTATCCAATCACCAAAGTGTTTAAGTTGCAACTACTTACCAAGTGGTGTAACAGTATTTCAGTATTTAACAATGTGTTACCAGGAAGTATGTGCTTTTTGACCATCAGCGCTAGAAGTAAACTCCAGCTATCTTTCCCCTAGGAATTTGGCTCACTCCCTTGCCCTTCTCATATTCCTTGCAATTAGGCTATCCATGTGATTGAGTTCAATGGAATAATTCAACAAAATGTCCTCCTTCCAGAGTTGGCCTAGTAAGATCCCACAAGGACTTTAACGTTTTTCTTTCCTCATGCATTGGTATGCTAAATGCAGATGATCCAACACAGGACTCCATAGAGGCCCCAGGAAATGATTGGGCCACAGGATAGAAGGAGTTTTGGTGACTGATTCGCAGCTTGCAAGACAATTGCCCATGAGAGTCACTTAGCCCATTATCACACTATGAGGTTAAAGAGAAATGAACTTTTATTTGGTTCAAGTCACTGACAATTTGGAGTTGTTTGGGAGTTAAAAATTGGGCTCAAGTCACTGGAATTTGGGAGTTACCATAGCTAGTGTTAATTACCTTGACTAATAAAATCCTATATTATTTTCTTAAGTTCTTTTAGGAATTTGAGTGCTTCTCTAGGCCTTCAGTCTCTGGAATAAGACTTGACTATTACAACTCCCAGAGACTATCTCCTTTACTAAGGGTATAATATATACCTTTTACATAGTCAGTTAGTATAGTCAGTATCAGTGCTGATTCTTAGGAACTTTGACTAAATATTTGAGGATTCAAATTTTTAATGTCATTTATTAATTAGTCTACTAACACTTATTGAACAGACATTAAGTTAAGTGATATATGGTTCCTGCCTTGATATGTCATACATTAAGTTATGTGGGTAGTTTTTGCTTGGTTGTTCTTACAGGATAATACTACTAGGGGATTATAAAGGAAATACCTCTTACAGCAAAATAGGCTTGTCCTGATATTAGACACAGTACTAATTTTTTTATAGCTATAAAAATTACCTGGTTAAAAAAAAACACTTTATATTAAAGAGATATGGGTTGCTCAGTATATCTGGTTATAAATAGTTGTGAGATAAGAGTAACTATTAGCTATCATAGATATTTCTCAAATAATTAGCCATTAAGAAAATCAAAATTTTAAATGTACAAGGTAATTTTTCCAAGCCAAAGATTCTCAGAAAAATATCACACTTTGTCTGGATCCAATAAGACCTAAAAGCCTATCCAGGGTCTTCATCATTCTCCCATTCAGCATCATATATGGTTAACTCATGCAGGCCTGAGTGGGAAACCCTGTTTGATGCCTACTGACTCTTTGACAGACCCTGGGCAATTTACATAACCTCTCTCAGCCTCATGAAATAATAGTACCTTGTGCTTCTGCCCTTGCTCCCCTGCTGTTCTTTTCTCAACACAGCAGCCAGAGTGATCCCATTAAAACATTTAAGTCACATCATTTTATGACTTTTCTCAAAAATCACCAATGGCTTTTCATCTCACTAAGAACAAAAGTCAGTCTTTGTAATGGTCTACAAGGCTATGTGTGATTGGATAACTGACCTCATTTTCTATTCCTTTGCTTGTTCACTCTGTTCCAGTCCACCAGCCTTCTTGCTAGCTTTCACAATTGCCCAGTAAAAGATCAGGGTTTAAAAACATGCCTGGTTCCTGTCTCCTTTGCATCATTATTTCTGATTTATCAACATTTTAAGTGAGAGTTTCCATAATCTTCAGAATAAACTCATAACAATAATAATAGTTAACTTTTTAAAAAGATTTTATTTATTTAATTGACAGAGAGAGAGAGAGACAGCGAGAGAGGGAACACAAGCAGGGGGAGTGGGAGAGGGAGAAGCAGGCTTCCCGCTGAGCAGGGAGCCTGATGTGGGACTTGATCCCAGGACCCTGGGATCATGACCAGAGCCGAAGGCAGTCACTTAACCAACTGAGCCACCCAGGCGCCCCAATAGTTAACATTTTAATTGTGTTTATCATGTGCCAACATGATGTCCTTCAGTCTGCATAGATATCCTAAGAGGTGGTCATACCTAGTGGTTTTAAAGTACACTGTAGAATCACACTGAGAGGGTTTAAATCCCCATTCCACCACTTACCGAATGTGACTTTCGGAAGTTACTTTACCTCTCTGCGTCTATAAAATGAGGAAAATTCTGTTCTACCCAATAGTTATGTTATTCATGAATATTTATAAAGTGCCTAGAAGAAGGCTGAGCACAAAGCATAAGGATATGCTAAATATATAAATAAAAATAAATTTGTATTTTTTGTGCCTTAGTTTCATTTTCTGTAAAATGGGAATAATAATATAGGTTTAATCCCATAGGACTATTGTGGGGATTAAATGAGATAACATGTACTGATCATAAAACAGTGTCTGGCACATGGTAAGCCCTCAGTAAATGTTAGTTATTAATATTTTTACCATCATTAGGACATGAAGGCTTAGATTAACTAAAATGTCAAAGGTCACACAAGTTGTAAGCATCTGAACTGTTTGTTCAAGACTATCTGATTTAAAATGGCATTCTTAACCACAGACTTAAAGGGTTATAAGCATATTTTTTATTTGCGAGTCCCCATCATTCAAGTGAAGCATAAAAGCTTCCAATTTCTTTTCCTTTATGTAGAATGGTGAATGTTTTTGTTGTGTAGTACATTTTAAAAATCCATCTATGTTATTGTTTCCTCTTCTCCATTTGTTGATGCAGCATCATTTCTAATCTAGATTCTAGATATGTAGATAAAGGAGAGGCATGAGCTTCCTGGAAGGTTGTGGAGATTGGAGTCTGAATTTCTTCTGAGATAGAATTTCTCCTCTCCTTTACCATGACTTCATTCTCAATTACCAAATACTATCACAAAGCATGAGAGTTCTTGCTCAAATGGAGAAGGGTGGGGGTTATGAGACAATCCAGCACCTGGGGACATTGATCCGTGTGGATGTAGCTAAAATAGTCACTCTTATTAACCTCAGAGACCTCCCACCCCTTCCTTTTTGTGTGTTTGTTTCTTTTGAATTTCAGTGTTCATTTATGATAGAATTAGAAGAATTCATTAGAGTACTGTAATATTAATAACATAAGCTAGATTTTTTTCCAAATCATGAATTCTGTGTTTCTTACCCTTCATTTGTTCAACCACGAAACCCAATAATAAACTGTATCCAAAACAAAATAGTTCTTGCAGAATAACTTTAGGTGAGCGAAGGCAGCCAAGTGTAAGTTTTAGAATGTTTTCATGGGGAAACATCTGCAAAATGTTTGTGCAGTGGGAATAACACAAGGGTTTACATAACAATTGTACAGCATATTTTCTTTTTTGGCAACAAGGAAACACCCATGCAGCATATTTAAAAATATTTGTGTGTTGGAGCTACATTTTCATTGGCAATAGACACACACCCACAGTGACCAGGCATCAGTCAGCATTCTATTTTCCAGCTGTTTCACAAAATGTGTAGTCAGTCACAAAGTGTGTTTGGTTCCACATATATGCGTTCTTAACTTTTCCCTTCTGTCTCATGAAACACACTACTGGAAAAAGTGGGCACATTTTGAATATTCAAATTAAGAATCATCTAAATGGAATGATGGTGTGTCTATTTTCTAAAACAAGCCTCATAAAAAACAAAAGCACTATTAAATTCTGAGAAAAAGAAGGCTGTCCTAAGGAGTAAGTATTTAAAGGAAACATACAGTTTACTAGTAATACTATGCAATAAAAATGTGCAGTTCTGGAAGAGCCATAAAGTCCTTGTCAGAAACTGAAAATGGAAGAGTTCTCAATTCTCAGTTCCCCTGTAAATTGGGGCTAATCTCTATAGCAAGTAGGAACTCTGTGTACATGTGATTAATCATTAGAAGAGAAGATGGAAAAATAAGTAATTCTCATGATTTTTTCCCATATAAAAATAAGTATGTGTGTGTGTGTGTATATATATATAAATATATATATATATATATATATAGAAAGTGAAGTATAAGAGATACATGAGAAGTAGTCACTGCTACTGAGAAGCTTATCAGTTCTAAACTGCATATTCACAAGTAAAGTCTTTGCAGTCAAATAAGAGCTATGATGAGTGAACGCCAATCTCTCAAGGGACTGTCTGGCAGAAACAATGTTTAAGGTGCTAGTCCCAAGTATTACTGGATTAAATTGAAGTAAATGCCATTTAATTCAGATATTCTGATATGATTCATTATATAAATATCAAAATGTAACTTGGTCCTACTGCCACCAAAACAGACGGGGCCCTTGTGTAGAAATGTGAAGATAATCCCTATCAGCTCCAGCTTATCTCTAGGTAATAAGCACATGTTTGTAGCCTGGCAAACCATTGCCAGCTACCAAAACCATTAGGCAGCTAGTGCTCACCTAGAATCACCAGTCCATAGTGGGATTCTCAAGCCCAAAGATGGATAACCTAGTGCTATTTGCCAGCAAAGACAAATTAATTAAATGAACTACTTACTTAGTTAACTGCATTTATTGCCCTAAAAGTTGTAGGCACATTCAGAAAAATAAAAGTAAATCAAACAAAATGAGATACCACCTCACAGCAGTCAGAAAGTTGAAAATTAACAAGCCAGGAAACAACAAGTGTTGGCAAGGATGCGGAGAAATGGAAACCCTCCTACACTGTTGGTGGGAATGCAACCTGGTGCAGCTACTCTGGAAAACAGTATGGAGGTCCCTCAAGAAGTTAAAAATAGAGCTACCCTACGACCTAGCAATTATACTACTAGGTGTTTGCCCAAAGGATATAAACATTGTGATCCGAAGGGGCACCTGTACCTCAGTGTTAATAGCAGCAATGTCCACAATAGCCAAACTGTGGAAAGAGCCCAGATGTCCATTGACAGATGAATGGATAAAGAAGATGTGGTATGTATATACAATGGAATATTACTCAGCCACCAAAAAGGATGAAATCTTACCATTTGTAGTGATGTGGATGGAACTGGAAGATATTATGCTGAGTGAAATAAGTCAGTCAGAGAAAGACAATTATCATATGGTTTCACTCATATGTGGAATTTAAGAAACAAAACAGGGGATCATAGGGAAAGGAAGGGAAAAATAAAATAAGATGAAATCAGAGAGGGAGACAAACCATAAGAAACTCTTAACTATAGGAAACAAACTGAGGGTGAAACAAACTGAGGGCTCCTGGAGGGGAGGTGGGTGGGGGGATGGGGTAACTGGGTGATGGGCATTAAGGAGGGTGCTCAAGTAATGAGCACTGGGTGTTATAAGCAATTGATAAATAACTGAACTCTACATCTGAAACTAATGATACACTGTATGTTAACTAATTGAATTTAAATAAGTTACAAAAAAAGAATTACTGAAAAGTAGAAATTATTTTCTAAATATAAAGCTAGTGGAAATGAAATTTTAACCATATTTTGAATGAGATTTTGTTATTAGATCAATGAATGTTTCCTCTAAGTGATTAGAGCAACTAATATTACCTGTGAATTTCAAATAAGTTAAATTATGTTATATTCTGTGTGTTATAAATTGTTTTCAACAGAGTAATATTATTAATAGAAATTAAATTTCCTATGCCTTCCCTTTTCTACCTATTCTTCTCCTTCACCAATAGTTGTTGAACAGATTTAAAGAGGTTGCAACCTCAGGTACCTGCAGGCTACATAAAGGGTTAACTAGGCCTGCTAGGGGCTGTGTTCTTCTAGAGAGCACATATTCTATCAAAGGGGGTAAACTGATTTATCTTAGTCAGTTGTTACTTTGCAGGCATTTGAACTTGACAAAATTTCTAAGTTTATTTTTTTAAAACCTAGAAATTCGGATTTTTTTACAAACACTTAAATTGAAAATGTTGCCAACTAATAACACTTTTTGAAATACTATATAGGTCTAAAAGAACATGTTTTCTGCTGGTTCAGCAACTTATGACAGCATATCTTGTTCTTGACCAACTCATCAGGCATATTCTAGTCCTATGAGACCACACAAAGAAGGACCTAATCTAATCTGGGAATTCTTGGTAGGTGTATCAGTTATGATCAGCTGGGTTATGCTGTGGTAGCAAAGAACCCCAAACTCTAGAGACTTACATAAATAAAGGTTTGTTTCTCCCTTGTGCTATTTGTCCATAATAGGTAAAGAAAGAGGTTTTGCTTGTCATGGCTAGAGACTGAGACTGATGGAATACCCCTATCTGGAACATAGGGTAGAGGGGAAAGAGACATGGAAAACCCCACAATGGCTTTTCAGATGACACACATCACTTCAAGAACTTCTGTGTCATGGGCCAAAGCTAGTTACATAGTGTATAGTAAAGAATTTAGCCTTGCCCAAAAAGAGGTTTGGCCTTTTCCCTCAGCTTCTGGTCGGACTGTCTTTGTTTAGGGTGAGTGCTGGCCTGTACATGACAATGTTAGGGTGGGGGGTGGCCATGCCAGAAAGACCAACCATGTGTTTTAAGGTGAGAGCTTTGGGTTGTGTGGTATCAATTAACTTGGAGACTGAGTTTGGCTAGTTGGGTAATCACTCAGTCTATCATGCTTGTGTATTGAAGCCTCAATAAAAACTCTGGACTCTAAGCTTAAGTGTCTCTTTGCATTTTGTCACACATTGACATGAAGAAGGTAATGGGTCCTGAGCACAACAGAAGCCTTACATTTGGAACCTTCTCAGACTCTGCTTTAGAGTCCCTTCCTTTGGCTATATTCTTCATCTGTATTCTTTCTCTGTAGTAACTCACTATGTGAGTATAATAGCATTCAGTGAATTCTGTGAGTCCTTCTAGGGAATTCTCAAACTTCACAGTGGTTTTGGAAATTTCCTGAATTTGCAGTGGTATCAAAGTAAGGGCAACATTGGAGACTGCCCTAAAACTTCATAGTGTGGCTAAATCTGGGTACATAGTCACTCTTCGGTGCAGTGGAGTGCCTCAAGGAAGAACGCTGGATGCACAGAGTGTGCTCAAGGTAGAACACTGGAAAATTTGCAAATTTTAATCCAGTATACCACAGTGGGCTTCAGGAGGGAAATGATACTTGCACTCAGTCATAAAGGATATATAGGAGTCAGTATATTAAAGGTAGTTGTGAATTTTGTGTGGAGATAGGGGCAGAGTACAATTAATCATGAAATGTTAGCATATCATGATATGAGCAGAGAACTCCAAGATTTCTCTTCCCAGTCAGTCTTGTTTATTGTTAAGCACTTTTATCATACTAATCATGGAGAGCCCTTTATGACCTAGCCCAGACCCACCACTCCTCCTTGGTTAATTTGGGAATATAAAGCTGTATGTAATCTTGGATTGGGTCAGCACTATGAGGTCAGCAATGAAACTGGGCACTAGGGGAAGCTTCATCAAAGGAGGTCAGTATGTGAGAGAGAGCTGACAGAAGTCTGAGAGGGAACCTCCATGGTGTAAGGCTTTTTATCCTGAGCACTCATAGATCAGTCAAATGGGACCTTATAGTCTTAAGGTTTGAAAATGCTAAGCAGAACTAATCATTCTTTTCTCACCAAGATATCTTTGGTTTTGTGAATCAGTTTAGTCCCATTTCTCAGGGGAATTTAGCGGTGTGTTGAGACACCTATACTCCATGGGTATATGGGTTTTGAAGAGGTGCCCTGAAGTCCAAGCGGTAGAAATCTTTTTCTTCATGACCCTCCTGTGAAATAAAATCCTATATGTAGTGATTCAGAATGCTGGCATATTACTGTTTGAAATTCACAAAGTGTGTTTTCTGCAAAATGTACTGTAATGATATAATAACCCTTGTCATAGTCCATCCAGGCTGCTATAACAAAATACCATACACTGGGTGGCTTAAATAGCAGACATTTATTTCTCACACTTCTGAAGGCTGAGAAATCTAAGATCAAGGCACTGGAAGATTCTGTATCTGGTGAGAGCCCATTCCTGGT
The DNA here is from genome assembly GCF_037043125.1 of Eumetopias jubatus. Classification (NCBI taxonomy): domain Eukaryota; kingdom Metazoa; phylum Chordata; class Mammalia; order Carnivora; family Otariidae; genus Eumetopias; species Eumetopias jubatus. The sequence goes on along the minus strand of NW_028274820.1, from coordinate 74,560,673 downwards.
TTATAGCTGGCCATTTTGCTGTGTCCGCACATAATAGAAGGGGTGAAGTTGTTCTCTGGGGTCTCTTCTATAAAGGTACCAATCTCATTTATAAGAGTCCTCATGACCTAATAACTTCCCAAAGGCCCCACCTCCAAATAGCATCACATTGGGGATTAAGTTTCAACATGTGAATTTTTAGGGGACACGTTCATTCTATAGCAGCAGATTTTAAGAAGAGTGTTTGAGTAATAATTTGAGAGAGTAACCAGTCAGTTTTTTTTCTTCTTCAATGGCCATCCCCATTCGAACTTCCCAGGGGGACTTGTCAGGAAAACAAACAAACAGGAAAAATGGCAAATTCTTAGTTTTGGAGTTCAAAAAGCACTCACCAGCTGTAAGAAACAGTTTACAGGATATGTAACCTGGCAGAAGAGGTTTTTTTTTTTTTAATTTTGTTTTGTTTTGTTTTATGCAGACCATACACTAAAAGAGGCCATAGGAGCTCTAGGATGAATTAAGAAACTAGATTTGACAGTGTGAGTTTCAGGGATGGTAGGTATAGTGCTTAACTTTCCAGATTCATCCCTTGGTAATAATAATAATAAAAAACCTTTTTTTTTTTTTTTTTTTTTTTTACATTGGAGAACACAATAGACTAGACCAGTGCCTGACATTTTCTACCAGGATCTCTGGCTATAGTTTATAGTTTCTTTTACCAGAGTTGGTTGAGATCAGGAGTGATCTTAGGTTAGAGTGATTCCCTGCTGCTGGCTCTTAGTCTTCCATTGGCTCATATGGGTTTGGAAGATCAGTCAAATCTTCTAAGGTGGCCGATAAGAGCCAAGTGAGGATCAGTGGATCCAAAGGGGGCCTTTCTGATAGTTGGGACAAGGAGAACCCAGGGAATGATTTGCTTAACCTTAATGATATTGGACATGTAAGTGAATTCAGAGTGCACAGGTTCTGATAGCAAAGACTACAATGAGAAATTTGTCAGCTCTGTTAAGTTTTAGAATGGAAGTGGGTCTCCCTTAAAAGAATAGTTGACATGGGGGGCGGAGCAAGATGGCGGAGCAGGAGGAGATCTGGATTTCTTCTGGTCTCAGGAATTCAGCTGAATAGGGATCAAACCATTCTGAACACCTACGAACTCAACAGGAGATCAAAGAAGAGAGTAGCAACAACTCTCTGAACAGAGAAGCGACCACTTACTGGAAGGTAGGACGTGCAGAGAAGTGAATCCGAGGCGATTTTCCGGAGGATAGATGGCGGGGGAGGGGGCCTCCGTCGGCTGCTTCTGGCAAGTAATAGAGCAGCGGAGCACAAAATCAGAACTTTTAGAAGTCGGCTCCACTGAGGGATGTCGCTCCAGTGGCTAAGTGGGGGGTGGAACCCTCGCGGGACAGTGTGGTCTCAGGACCCTCGGGGTCACAGAAAGACCGGGGGTGCCTGAGTGCGGCAGAGCTCCCAGGTATCGGAGCGGGGAAGCCGGCTGCAGAGACGGAGCTGAGGCGCAGGCTCTCAGCTTGGGGTGGCCATAAACTGTCCGCGGCCCAGTCAGGCCACTGCTCCTCCAGCAGGGACCCAACAAGCGGCAGAGCCGGGGAGACTCCCCTTCCTCCACTGGGACGAGTGGTGTGGGAGTGCACTGCAGGGATCTGCTGGGTTTGGAGAATCCACACGGGGTCGGGTGCCAGAGATAGAAACGCTGGGTCACAGGCCGGGTGAGCACGGAGTGCAGCCGGAGACCGGGGAGATGGGAGTGACTGCTTTTCTCTGGGGGCACACTGAGGAGTGGGGCCCCGAGTTCTCGGCTCCTCCGGGTGGAGATTGGGAGGCCACCATTTTCACCCTGGTCCTCCAAAGCTGTGCGGCAAGCTTGCAGGGAACAAAAGCTCCTGAGAGCAAACCCGAGCAGCTTCCTTAGCCCAGACCGACAAGGGCGGGGCAATTCCACCTTGGGCAAAGACATTTGGGAACCATGGCAACAGGCACCTCCCCCAGAAGATCGGCACAAACAGCCAGCAAGCCAAGACCAAGTTTACTGATCAAGGAGAACGGGAGAACTCCAGCGCTAGGGGAATACTGCACCTAGAATTCATGGCTTTTTTACCATGATTCATTAGTTTTTCAAAGTTAATTTTTTTAACTGTTTTTGTTTTTGAATTTTTCTTTTTCCCCTTTTCAACCAACATCTTATCAATCCCTTTTTAAAAAAATTTTTTTATTTTTCATTTTTAGAGTCATATTTTATCCCTTCATAGTAGTTACCCTTATTTTTGGCATATATATATAAGTTGTTCTCTCTTTAAAATTTTGAGATACAGTTTCTTCTAACAGATCAAAATATACCCTAAATCACTAGTGTATGGCTTTGTTCTAGTTTCCTGCCTGATCACATTCTCTCCCTTTTTCTTTTCTTTTCTTTTTTTTTATCTTCTTTTTTCAAACAACTTCTTATCAATTTGTTTTATAAAATCTTTTATAATTTTCATCTTTACAGTCATCTTCCATCCCTTCATTGTATCAACCCATATTTTGTACATATATAAGACTTTCTTCCTTTAAAATTTTAGGAGGCACTTTTTTCTAACAGACCAAAATATGCCCCAAATCTAGTGTGTGACACTGATCTATGCACTAGCCTGATCATATTTAAGAATATTCTGTTTTTTTTTGTATTGTTCTGTTTTTGTTTTTATCTTTTTGTTTTTGTTTTTTTTTCTCTTTCTTTTTTCTTTCTTTCCCTTTCTTTTCCCCTGGTTTCAGGTCTTTTCTGATTTGTATAGAGTATATTTGCTGGGGACATTGTTAACCTGTTAGCATTTTGTTCTCTCATTCATCTATTCTCCTCTGGACAAAATGACAAGACGAAAAAAATCACCTCAGCAAAAAGAACAAGAGATAGTACCGTCAGCTGGGACCTACTCAATACGGACGTTAGTACGATGTCGGACCTAGAGTTCAGAATCATGACTTTAAAGATACTAGCTGGGCTTGAAAAAAGCGTGGAAGTTATTAGAGAAACCCTTTCTGGAGAAATAAAAGAACTAAAATCTAACCAAATCGAAATCAAAAAGGCTATTAATGAGGTGCGATCAAAAATGGGGGCACTAACTGCTAGGATAAATGAGGCAGAAGAGAGAATCAGCGATATAGAAGACCAAATGATGGAAAATAAAGAGGCTGAGAAAAAGAGAGAGAAACAACTACAGGATCACGAGGGCAGAATTCGAGAGATAAGCGATCCGAAAAGATGAAATAACATTAGAATAATTGGGATCCCAGAAGAAGAAAGAGAGAGAGGAGCAGAAGGTATATTGGAGCAAATAATAGCAGAGAACTTCCCTAATGTGAGGAAGGAAACAGCCATCAAAATCCAGGAGGCACAGAGAATCCTTCTCAAAATCAGTAAAAATAGGTCAACACCCCGACATCTAATAGTAAAACTTACGAGTCTCAGAGACAAAGAGAAAATCCTGAAAGCAGCTCGGGAGAAGAGATATGTAACCTACAATGGTAGAAATATTAGATTGGCAACAGAGACCTGGCAAGCCAGAAAGGACTGGCATGATATCTTCAGAGCACTAAACGAGAAAAATATGCAGCCAAGAATACTATATCCAGCTAGGCTGTCATTGAAAATAGAAGGAGAGATCAAAAGCTTCCAGGACAAACAAAAACTAAAGGAATTTGCAAACACGAAACCAGCCCTCCAAGAAATATTGAAAGGGGTCCTCTAAGCAAAGAGAGAACCTAAAAGCAGCATAGATCAGAAAGGAACACAGGCAATATACAGTCACAGTCACCTTACAGGCAATACAATGGCACTAAATTCCTATCTTTCAATAGTTACCCTGAATGTAAATGGGCTAAATGCCCCAATCAAAAGACATAGGCTATCAGATTGGATTAAAAAACAAGACCCATCAATATGCTATCTGCAAGAGACTCATTTTAGACCCAAAGACACCCCCAGATTGAAAGTGAGGGGGTGGAAAACCATTTACCATGCTAATGGAGACCAAAAGAAAGCTGGGGTGGCAATCCTTATATCAGACAAATTAGATTTTAAAACAAAGACTGTAATAAGAGATGAAGAAGGACACTATATCCTACTTAAAGGGTCTATCCAACAAGAAGATCTAACAATTGTAAATATCTATGCCCCTAACATGGGAGCAGCCAATTATATAAGGCAATTAATAACAAAAGCAAAGAAACACATTGACAACAATACAATAATAGTGGGGTACTTTAACACCCCCCCCGACTGAAATGGATAGATCATCTAAGCAAAAGATCAGCAAGGAAATAAAGACTTTAAATGACACACTGGACCAAATGGACTTCACAGACATATTCAGAACATTCCATCCCAAAGCAACGGAATACACATTCTTCTCTAGTGCCCATGGAACATTCTCCAGAATCGATCACATCCTAGGTCACAAATCAGGTCTCAACCAATACCAAAAGATTGGGATTATTCTCTGCATATATTCAGACCACAATGCTTTGAAACTAGAACTCAATCACAAGAGGAAAGTCAGAAAGAACTCAAAGACATGGAGGCTAAAGAGCATCCTACTAAAGAATGAATGGGTCAACCAGGAAATTAAAGAAGAATTAAAAAAATTCATGGAAACCAATGAAAATGAAAACACAACTGTTCAAAATCTTTGGGATACAGCAAAGGCAGTCCTGAGAGGAAAGTATATAGCAATACAAGCCTTTCTCAAGAAACAAGAAAGGTCTCAAATACACAACCTAACCCTACACCTACAGGAGCTGGAGAAAGAACAGCAAATAAAGCCTAAACCCAGCAGGAGAAGAGACATAATGAAGATCAGAGCAGAAATCAATGAACTAGAAACCAAAAAACAGTAGAACAGATCAACGAAACTAGGAGCTGGTTCTTTGAAAGAATTAACAAGATTGATAAACCCCTGGCCAGACTTATCAAAAAGAAAAGAGAGATGACCCAAATCAACAAAATCATGAATGAAAGAGGAGAGATCACAACCAACACCAAAGAAATACAAACAATTCTAAGAACATATTATGAGCAACTCTATGCCAGCAAATTAGATAACCTGGAAGAAATGGGTGCATTCCTAGAGATGTATCAACTACCAAAATTGAACCAGGAAGAAATAGAAAACCTGAACAGACCTATAACCACTAAGGAAATTGAAGCAGTCATCAAAAATCTCCCAACAAACAAAAGCCCAGGGCCAGACGGCTTCCCAGGGGAATTCTATCAGACATTTAAAGAAGAATTAATACCTATTCTCCTGAAACTGTTCCAAAAAATAGAAATGGAAGGAAAACTTCCAAACTCATTTTATGAGGCCAGCATTACCTTGATCCCAAAACCAGACAAAGACCCCATCAAAAAGGAGAATTAGAGACCAATATCCTTGATGAACATGGATGCAAAAATTCTCACCAAAATACTAGCCAATAGGATCCAACAGTACATTAAAAGGATTATTCACCATGATCAAGTGGGATTTATCCCTGGGCTGCAAGATTGGTTCAACATCCGCAAATAAATCAACGTGATACAATACATTAACAAAAAAAAAGAACAAGAATCATATGATCTTCTCAATAGATGCAGAAAAAACATTTGACAAAGTACAGCATCCTTTCTTGATCAAAACTCTTCAGAGTATAGGGATAGAGGGTACACACCTCAATATCATAAAAGCCATCTATGAAAAACCTACAGCGAATATCATTCTCAATGGGGAAAAGCTCTCAGCTTTTCCCCTAAGGTCAGGAACGCGGCAGGGATGTCCACTCTCACCACTGCTATTCAACATAGTATTAGAAGTCCTAGCCACAGCAATCAGACAAAAAAAAAGAAATCAAAGGCATCCAAATCAGCAAAGAGGAAGTCAAACTCTCACTCTTTGCAGATGATATGATACTGTATGTGGAAAACCCAAAACTGCTAGAACTCATACAGGAATTCAGTAAAGTAGTAGGATATAAAATCAATGCACAGAAATCGGTGGCATTCCTATACAGCAACAACAAGACAGAAGAGAGACAAATCAAGGAGTCAATCCCATTTACAATTGCACCCAAAAACATAAGATACCTAGGAATAAATTTAACCAAAGAGGCAAAGGATTTGTACTCAGAAAACTATAAAATACTCATGAAAGAAATTGAAGAAGACACAAAGAAATGGAAAAACGTTCCATGCTCATGGATTGTAAGAACAAACATTGTGAAGATGTCAATGCTACCTAGTGCAATCTACACATTCAATGCAATCCCCATCAAAGCACCATCCACTTTTTTCAAAGAAATGGAACAAATAATCCAAAAATTTTTATGGAACCAGAAGAGACCCCGAATAGCCAGAGGAATATTGAAAAAGAAAAGCAAAGCTGGCAGCATCACAATTCCGGACTTCCAGCTCTGTTACAAAGCTGTCATCATCAAGACAGTATGGTACTGGCACAAAAACAGACACATAGATCAATGGAACAGAATAGAGAGCCCAGAAATGGACCCTCAACTCTATGGCCAACTTATCTTTGACAAAGCAGGAAAGAATGTCCAATGGAAAAAAGACAGTCTCTTCAACAAATGGTTCTGGGAAAATTGGACAGTCATATGCAGAAGAATGAAACTGGACCATTTCCTTACACCACACACAAAAATAGACTCCAAATGGTTGAAAGACCTAAACGTGAGACAGGAGTCCATCAAAATCCTAAAGGAGAACACAGGCAGCAACCTCTTCCACCTCAGCCGCAGCAACTTATTCCTAGGAACATTGCCAAAGGCAAGGGAAGAAAGGGCAAAAATGAACTATTGGGATTTCATCAAGATAAAAAGCTTTTGCACAGCAAAAGAAACAGTCCACAAAACCAAAAGACAACCGACAGAATGGGAGAAAATATTTGCAAATGACCTATCAGATAAAGGGCTAGTATCCAAAATCTATAAAGAACTTATCAAACTCAACACCCAAAGAACAAATAATCCAATCAAGAAATGGGCAGAAGACATGAACAGACATTTTTCCAAAGAAGACATCCAAATGGCCAACAGACACATGAAAAAGTGCTCAACATCGCTCGGCATCAGGGAAATCCAAATGAAAACCTCAGTGAGATACCACCTAACACCAGTCAGAATGGCTAAAATTAACAAGTCAGGAAACGACAGATGTTGGCGGGGATGTGGAGAAAGGGGACCTCTCCTACACTGTTGGTGGGAATGCAAGCTGGTGCAACCCCTCTGGAAAACAGTATGGAGGTTCCTCAAACAGTTGAAAATAGAGCTACCATACGATCCAGCAATTGCACTACTGGGTATTTACCCCAAAGATACAAATGTAGGGATCCGAAGGGCTACGTGCACCCCAATGTTTATAGCAGCCATGTCCACAATAGCCAAACTGTGGAAAGAGCCAAGATGTCCATCGACAGATGAATGGATGAAAAAGGTGTGGTGTATATACACAATGGAATATTATGCAGCCATCAAAAGGAATGAGATCTTGCCATTTACAATGACGTGGATGGAACTGGAGGGTGTTATGCTCAGCGAAATAAGTCAATCAGAGAAAGACATGTATCATATGACCTAACTGATACGAGGAATTCTTAATCTCAGGAAACAAACTGAGGGTTGCTGGGGTGGTGGGGGTGGGAGGGATGGGGTGGCTGGGTGATAGACATTGGGGAGGGTATGTGCTATGGTGAGTGCTGTGAATTGTGCAAGACTGTTGAATCACAGATCTGTACCTCTGAAACAAATAATGCAATATATGTTAAGAAAAAAGAAAAAGAAGAAGAGGATAGCACAAGGGGAAGAATGAAGGCGAGTAAGTTAGAGCGGGAGACGAACCATGAGAGACGATGGACTCTGAAAAACAAAATGAGGGTTCTAGAGGGGAGGGGGTAGAGGGATGGGTTAGCCTGGTGATGGGTATTAAAGAGGGCACATTCTGCATGGAGCACTGGGTGTTATGCACAAACAATGAATCATGGGACACTACATCAAAAACTAATGATGTAATGTATGGTGATTAACATAACAATAAAAAAGAAAAAAAAAGAAAAAAAAGAATAGTTGACATGAAGAACATTTTGTGGTGTGGCAGACCAGAACTGATACAGATTAAGGCCAAACAATAGAACTCTCCCTTACACACACTGATGCCTTGTGGAATTTAGCATGTCTCAAAATGGGCAGGTGGATAGGTAGCGCAAGTTTGAAAGTTTTAAAATGCTGTCCATATGCTGATGACTCATATATGACTCTATCATTTACTTTCTCTATCTCCAGACTATGTATCTAGCTGCCTGCTCAACATCTATAAGTAGATGCCTAATTGGAACCTCAAATTTGACATTTCTAAAAGGAATATTTTTCAGCTCTAATCAGAATTGGCTACATAATTTGTAGAGCCCAGTGCAAAATGAAAGCAGGGTATCTTATTCAAAAAGTAGGAAAAAATGCCATCAAAGATATTAAAACATAAAGCCTTTTTCCCCCCTTCTGTTGTCTCTCTCTCTCTCTCAACTTATCATGGTATTTTTTCATTTGCTATTTAATGTCATGGTCCTTCAAACATGGGAAAATAATGATGGACAAGGGCAGACCATCACAGGGCCAGGAGAGATGGCAGCAGCAGGAACTACAGGTAGTACCTGAGCTGGAGAAAGGATAGTCAAGCCAGGCATCTCCCCTTCCCACAGACCACTGCCTTTTCTAAGGGCATTGCAACCTTCATGCATGGTAGGCATGGTCATGGTAGGTATCTGGATGTGGGATGGCCTGGGAATACCATTGGTGAGTGTGCCCCCTGGGGTGGAAGGCCATAGAAGTCACCAGTGGGGTGGGGAGGGCAAGGCTGTGCAGTGCCTGGGGTATCTGCTAAGAACTCATCATAGGGAAGCACAGTATCAGCAGGAGGCATAACTGTGTGTGAGTTGAGCCTCTAGTCTAGATTTCACTTACAAAACACAAAATCAAAGATAAAATTATTAAAAATTTCAAGGTGGCCAACACAGGGCATTAAAGCCCAGTGTGGGGCCCTTCTGGGAATGGAGAATTAGGACTCCATTGGCCTCATACCCATGAAGCTGACCCTGACTCCACCCCCAGTGCTGCTTCTCCTCCAGTCTACCTTAAATCAACAAATAGCACGACTTGTCAGCTATTCATTATTTATTCCCAAGCATCATCCTTACTTTACTAATAACCCACATCAATTACATTAAGGAACTACTATCAGCGCTGTATCTAAAATATAAACACTTTCCAACCACTTTTCATCACCTCACGGATTATCACAACAGCTTCTTAAACTGTATCTCGTGCTTTCATTCTTGCCCACCTAGAGTTTGTCCTCCATATTGCAACCAATCTTTTAAAAAATATAAACTAGGCCACTTCACAGTTTTCTTAAAATTTTCACATCAGACTTAAAAATAAAATTCTTATCATGGCTTGCAAGTACCTATAAGATATAATCTTTGCCTATCTCTCATACTATATTCCTTAAATATTGAGATTTTTACACTTTATCTTTTATATCCCTAAAATGTTCTTCCCCAGAATTTTCTTTTTAGATGTCACTTCCTCAGAGATATGTTGTCTGATAATCCTCTTGGGAGGCTTTTTTCTCTGACACCAAATATGTGGTGTCTTTTCTTATATCAATAACCAATTTTCCAGTTCTCTGAAACCATTTACATACCCATCAATTCAATTCAATTCTGCCACTAACTATCCAGAGTCAGCATGGATCCCACAGGTGGAAGGTCTCAGTCCCAGAAGACTGCTTCCTATTACAGATGCCAGTCAAAATCCCGGACCACTTGTACTTCTCACTGATCAGCTATAAATTGGGAGTTCCTACAATCCCCTCCTCAGATCTGGTAATTTCTAGAATAGTTCACAGAACTCAGGAAAACACATCATTTATGTTTACCATTTTATTTATAAAGGATAGAAATGAACAGCCAGATGAAGAGGATCATAGGGCTAGGTCCAGAAGGATCCCAATTGCGGGAACTTCTGTTGCTGTGGAGTTGGAGTGTTACACTCCTGGCATGTGGATATATTCACCAACCTGGAAGCTCTCTGAACCTCTTCGTTCAAGCGTAATTGTAGAGCTCAATCTCCAGTTCCCTCTCCCCTTCTCGAAGGTGGGTGGGTAGGGCTGAAATTTCCAACTCTCTAATCACTTGGTCTTTCTGGTGACCAACATTACTCTGAGGCTACCTAGCCCCAACCCTACCTCTTCCCCACCTCCAAGTCACCTTATTAGCCTGAACTCAGGTGTGATTGGAAAGTTAGGCATGGAATAATAAAGAACTCCTATCACTCAGGAAATTCTGAGGGTTTTAGGATCTCTTTAGGATCTATTTCCCCAGTTACAGGAACTGGGGAAATAGACCAAATATATCTTTTTATTTTATTTATTTATTTTTATGATTTTATTTATTTATTTGTCAGAAAGAGAGAGAGAGAGCGCAAGTAGCGGGGTCGGCAGGCAGAGGGAGAAGCAGGCTCCCCACTGAGCAAGGAGCCCGATGTGACACTCCATCCCAGGACCCGGGCATCATGACCTGAGCTGAAAACAGATGCTTAACCGACTGAGCCACCCAGGCGTCCCAAATATATGTTTTTAATTATACCACATTTATCCACAATAGAAACCTGCATTATTCTTTTTCCCCTTCTCAGGCTTATTTTTCCTCCTCACATTTAGCACAACACTTATACTAATAATTTGTTTGTGTATTTATTTTCTATATCCTCAAGTAGAATACCAGCTCTAAGAGGTCAGAGACTTTGGCTGTCTTATTAACCCTTTTATCCCCAGGGCATAAAACAAGAGCACACAGTTAGTTCTCATTAAATATTTGTTGCATAAAAGAATATATAACTATATATAGAATATATAACTAAATATAACTATATATTTAACTTAAATTTGCAGAATAAATTAAAATCTGATAATACCCAGAAGTGACTAGAATATATTTTTCATATAAGGTAAAACTAGGGCTTGGAGTTAGAAATTCAGTTAAATGTTATATATTTGCCTACTTGAATTTTATTATTTAATTTACAACCACCATTTCAGCATCTTTGTAAGTTCCTATAAGTACTGCTTCAAGAACCTTAAATTGAACAATACTTTACATTATATATAAGATATGGTATCAGTTTTCTTTTGCTGCTATAACAAATTATCACAAATTTAGCAACTTAATGAAAATTTGTTATTTTACAATCCAGAGGTCAGAGGTCTGAAATGGGTCTCAGTGGACTAAAATCAAGGTGCTGGCAGGACTATGTTCTTCCACAGGTTCTAGGGGAGAATCTCTTTCTTTGGTTTTTCTAGCTTCTAGAGGGTGCCTGCATTCCTTGCCTAATGACCCCTTCCTCCATCTTTGAAGCTAGCAATGGCAGGTTGAGACTTTCTCAAATTGTATTTCTTTGCCTTCTTCTGTTTTTAAAGAGGCATGTGATAACCCAGGATAATCTCTCCATCTCAAGGTTCTTAATTTTATTATATCTGCAAATCCCTTTTGCTTTATAAAGTAACATATTCATAGATTCTGGAGATTAGGACTTGGACATTTTGGGCGATCCAATATTCAGCCTACCACAGCTAGTAATTAGCATTATTGCCTGATTAACCATATTTTGAAAATAATTTTTTAAAGCCTTAGAAAAGGTGATACTAAGTCAGATGATTAGAACACTCAGGCAGCTAAATGAAGACTAGTAGGTGTAGATCTTGGTGCTCAGAAGAACATGTGCTCCGACTAAGGGATCAGCAGTGTCTTAGCTTCATCTAAATGTTGCCATGCAGAGAAGTGAGTCCAGGGTGGTCAGTTCTTTCACTTTTGCAAGACAACTTGGAAATGCAAATTTATATGTAGAACCCCCTAATTTTTAGTGTTGGCAACAAGCTACATGATATTTTTCAAAACTGTGCAGGCTAAAACATGTCTCTAAGTGGACCCTGACCCCCATTGTGCTGCCTAACTTCTAAATGACCAAGAGGAGCCTTCCAGCAAACTGTATGCCGGCCTAGTGAATTATGTTCCAGGTATTAGGAGTGAATGTATAAAATGTCTATCTTTTATGGCAAGATATTACTTGGAGTTAGTTCATACATTGTTACACGGAATTTATAGGTATTGCTAAAGAGACATTTCATTAAAATTGGTTTGTCTTTATTTACTTACTGAAGAATATTTAATAAGTTATTATTTATTAAGTTTCTCCTCCTGTGAGGCACTGTAGTGAATAAGAAGATAAATCAGACAGAGCCCCTTTCTTCAAGGAACCTGCCATCAATGGCCTGCACATTAAAATTTTGACAAGGACTGTTGAACTTCGGTGAGAAAAAAGGTCACTGCTTTTGAGGAGAATGAAGTCTTTACTTGAAAACTTGAAGTAAAGTATATTTAAGTTGTGCCTTAAAGGATGGAAGCTAAATACTCCATTCCTTTTTCTCTTGTATTTTTTTTCTGTGTATAGTTTAACAATTGTTTCTAGGCCCTTGGTTCATATGGACCTCGCTACATAATTATGTCTAGATAACTTACTATGAATGCAATTTTAAAGGGTGGACTAACAATGAAAAGTGAATGGCTGATCAAAGACATTAATCTTAACTCATATTTTCCTTGTGCAACTTTAGGAATGCTTCAGTAAATGGAAAATATAGTGTATTGTCTTAGTATTTGAACCAAAAGTAAAAGTTAGAATAAGTGCTAGTGCAATGAGAAATGTTAAATGTGATGGGCAAACCAGCTGAACAAACAGGCTGGAAATTTGTTTTATGAAACTCACCTTACAGAATTTCACCCAATAAAACACATGGGTATGCAGTATTATTTTTTTTCTGTGTCTCTGTATCATCACAAAAGGCCCTTTTTAATCATAATCTGGGTGCACATTTGGTCCCATTTGAACACAATTTATGAACACTTACTTTCTTATTTGAATTCCATCTTTTGACAAAATGGGCAAGAATCCAAGTAAGGCAGCATGGTTAACTATTATTCTAATACATACAGACCAGAATCTTAATGCAAAACAATTCAAATTCACCAGAACTTAACATACCATGAAATTGTAACCTTTTATTTTATTTGATTGTCCTCAATATAATTCCATATCCAATTCAAACTTTTTGACAAATAAGTACATTTGAACACAATTAAAAGGGAATACAGGTTATATAAGAGCAACCACAACAAAATCTCAGACTCCATTTTAATCATAAAAAAACAATTAAGCAAGAGTTAGAAAAACTATGTTTCTTTAGCCTGTTAATTCGTCATTCTACAAGATTATGCCCAGAAGCCTACGCTCTACCACTTTTCCCAGATTAGACATAGATTTAGCCAGAAATGAAGGAATACAAGTAAAAATGACTTAACCCATTGCAGCTTTGCCAAATAGACATTTAAACCTGTTTTTCTCTCTTATTCTTTCCTAAAACTTCCAAGACATCTGAGAATATGTAATCCAGCTAATCTGAGTTCATTCCTTGGTGAGTTATAGATAGGAACTACAGCAGGTAGAGTTATCACACAAAGGAAACTTTATTTTCAGCAAATAAGGAGGTCATAGGGAATAACTTCCAAAGTCATGACCCCCTAAGTAAGGGTAAATGGGTTTCTCTTATTTAGGGTTAGAATGAATATTCAGGAGTGTATGTAGAGGTGAGCACAAAGGGTCTCTCATGCATGTGCTCTGAGGAAACGGGCCTGTACATACATTGTATGTTCATGACATTTGTGCTCCTCCTGGTTTTTTGTTTTTGGTTTTTTTCCAGGTTCATAATTTATTGTACAAATTGAGTGTCACACGATGAGTTGACATTAGCTTCTCCAGGCATGGGAACTTAACAGATGAGGTACAGGTCAAAATCCATTTATGTTGCTTTCACAGCTGGTTTTTTTTTAGACCTTAACTTGAAGTATAAGACCATCAAAGCAGTGCCTCCATATGTGGTCAGTACACAATTCATTCTACCTGTGAGAGTGTAAGAGTTGAAATATTTTTTGATACCAGTGAAATGGAATTGGGCATCAGTTTCTGGACCTGTCGTGATTTCAGTCTTGCAAAAGGCACCAATTCTGCTGCTTGTCTGTGCTCCTCTTTGAATGGAGACTTAGCATTATAATGAGGTAGAGGTAACTGTTGGTCACTCCATGGTCAATCTGCCTCCGTATAAGTCAGGGTTGAGCTCAAGCTGGCCTGGGTGGTCTGGGCCTGCAGAGCTCTTAGTCTTACTGCTTGCTGGGGGTAGTTTCCATTTCTGTCACGGGATACTTTGCCTGTGGTTCTTTTGCCTGAGTTAAAAGATAAGCTGGAAAGAGAACCTAAGGAAAATGTGGGACTAAGGTTGGTGGGTACATGCAGGTGGGCAGTAAGGATCAGGTCTTGGGGTCTTGCTGGTGACAAGTGGAGTTAGACAAAAATCCTTTGTTGTCATGGTTTGCAAGTTTTGTCTATTGAGGCAGTAATCAGTACAACTAAATTATAATGCCATTTGAACAATTTAATGTGTATCACAACTATTTCCAATACTGCGTTGGTTTCCCTCTGAAAGGTCTTTGGATGTACTGCGCCAAGTACTGACTGGATGATACTTGCACTATTTTGTACTTCCAGTTTAGTCTGCATTTTATCACACACAGGTGTTTCTGAATCTTGTATCCTTTAAATGGGTTGTTGGGGTAATCTTACTGGAACTATCTGTATATTCTGGCTCACAAGAATCCAAATAAAGACATTTTAATGTTGCCTTTAATCATAAGTTGTATATTTTAAACAAACAAATATTCATTTGTTACTTGTCCTTACAGCATTTGCTGTTTTCAGAAAATAATAACAGCTCTTTGGTTGGTGTTCTTCAATTCTCATCTACTTAAAAAGTTGACTGGAACCATCTGAGGATCACAGTCCTTAAATAGATCTACTGCAGTGGCAGGATTTAGCCAATTTAC
>NW_028274820.1:74433168-74543168 GCF_037043125.1 Eumetopias jubatus | reverse complement strand
TACATGCCATAAACATCAGTCTTTGGGGATCTTAAATGCCTCCTGATCATTTTGCAATTACAAGTTTTTAATTTCATGATAATACAGTACTCCAATATAATTTTCAGCTCTTAGCAAAAATTTACTCACAAGATCTTAAGAACCAGATATTGTGGTTGCTGTTTAAAAGAGTTTATAATTTTTGGTTGATGTTTGCATTTGTGACAGGCACAACATAAACTAAAACAATATTTCACCTAGATTTTTACCTCAATTTGCATGTTCAGAATATGCAGAAATATTTAAGTTCACATTATATGTAGGGATACTATTAGCTATCACGGTCATATGTAATAACATTATGACTTTCTAATTAAAATCATTTTGCTCTGCAAAAATAATATTATGTGCCTATAATCACCTGGAAAGAACCTTTGCTCTTCTGTCATTTCAAAAAGAAGGTCACTTAAATGAGAAACTGTGATATGAATTTGGAAAGGATTGCAATGTACAGTGGATTAGCTTGTGGAAAAGCACTAGCTTTTTCATCTCTGGAGGCCCACATTAAAAATGTGACTTAGGACACTTGTGAAATGAGTGACGGTAATGATGAAACCCTGAGTGTGCATTAGTACACATACATATCTTAAAACTGTAGAATGTAACTAATTAGAGATCTGGCCCCAAATAGCAAAGGTCTGTACTTCAAATTAAGATGTATTTATATCTGAGCATCCCAATATTTTCAGGAAGCACGAACCCCTACACATTATTTTTTTATCTGAGCTAAATTTGAAATGGCTAAATTAGAATGTAAATCTAGATCCTTAAATAAAAGCGATCTTTGGTTTCTCATTTTAATTGTTCATGATTGTACAGGAAATAGTAGTATTAGCTTAGGCCTAGCTTAGCTAAGTGTAAAGTAATTTGCCAGTGCATTCATTTTAATAAAACAGCCAATCAGGAAAATTCTTCTCCAATTCTTTAATTTTTCAAACATCAGGTAGTTTTATATGAGTTAATTGGAAAATAAATACCATATTTCATTTTGCCAGGTTAAGCATGGCCTTTGGGGAAAGTGGGATGAGCAGAATGTAGCAAAACAAACAAGTAAAACCACAGAAATATTTAACCATATGGTTATTGGGTAGGAGCTAGCGACGTTTAGGCTATCATTTGTAAATTCTAGGACAAGTATCTCTTCATTTCTGTAACTTTGGTCTTATTCTTGGAACACTATAAACATAAACTCCTGATATAGTGACATGTACCACTTACATACCCAACTGCTACTATTTGAATTTAATTTCTTAAATAAAAATACACTTAACTCCTGAATGGTAACAGCTAATGTAATGATGCTGTCTTCTGAAGGAATTGTTACCTTTTTTTTTCCTGAGGCATGGATCAGGGATTATTCATCCAACAAATATTTATTCAGTGAATAGCATGTGCTAGGCACTGTCCTCAGTACACAAGATAGATTAGAAAACAAAACAAAGACCACCATCCTCATGCAGCTAATATTCCAGTGAGCTGAGACAAACAGTAAACAATAAACATACTGTATAAATTATATCATATTTTAGAAGGTACTAAAACACTAAAGGTAAAGGAGAAAATAGAGCAAGGAAAAGGCAGTTGTGGATGTGAGAGTGTGGAGTGTGAGGTCAGGGAAGAGGGAATAATTGTCTTAAAATAAAGTTGGGAGGTCAGTCAACTGGAAATCTAGAGTAAAAATATTCCAGGAAAAGAGAATGCTGTTGGAGGGTTTGAGCAGAGGAGCAACATGATCAGTAAGATTGTTTTGTTGAGAAGAGACTGTGGGTACAAGAGCCAACAGATGCAGGAAAAGATGTTAACTGTAACTGATCATCAGGGAAATACAAATCAAGGCTATAATGAGATATCACCTCACACCTATCAGAGTGGCTAAAATCAACAACACAAGAAACAGTAGTTGTTGGTGAGAATATGGAGAAAGGGGAACCCACTTGCACTGTTGGTGGGAATGCAAACTGATGCAGCCAGTCTGGAAAACAGTATGGAGGTTCCTCAGAAAGTTAAAAATAGAACTATCCTGTGATCCAGCAATTGCACTACTAGGTATTTACCCACAGAATACAAAAAAATACTAATTCAAAGGGACATTAAAGCAACATTATCTGCAGTAGCCAGATTATGAAAACAGACCAGTGTCCATTGACTGATGAATGGATAAATAAGTGGTATACACACACACACACACACACACACACACACACACACACACACACACACAGAGCGGACTATTACTCAGCCATGAAGAAGAATGAAATCTTGCCTTTTGCAATGACGTGGTTGGAGCTAGAGAGTATAATGCTAAGCAAAATAAGTTGGTCAGAGAAGACAAATACCATATGATTTCATTCATATGTGGAATTTAAGAAACAAAACAAATAAGCAAAGAGAAAAAAGAGAGAGGTAAACCAAGAAACAGACTTCTAACTATGGAGAACATGTATTGATGGTTACCAGAGAGGAAGTGGCTGGGGGAATGGGTGAAATAGGTGGTAGGCAATAAGGAGTACACTTGTGATGAGCACCGGGTATTATATGGAAGTGTTGAATCACTATATTGTGCACCTGGAATGAATATTACACTGTATGTTAGCTAACTGGAATTTAAATAAAAACTTAAAAAAAAAAAAAGAGTAGTAACCAAGACAGAATTAACATTCCCTTCAGCTTGACTAACTGTTAGATAGGTTTCTACCTGGCCATAGGCCCCTTACTTTTCTTAGAGCATTTACTTTAGAAAACTTGCAGTTGCAAATTCTTTCTCTGCCTCTTTGGGATATAAATCTTCGTATATATGCAAAGGGGCCACATATAAGTGGCCCCTTGCCACTTTTACGACAGAGGACTGTCTTTCTCAAGGCTCTGGGAGCCATCTCTTTTGAAATGTATCGGCAAGAAAGATTGTGTCCCTATCTCCCAGTGTTTGTGCGAGAATAAGAGCCTAACTTTGATAAGCACCAATTAGCAAGCCTAATCACATGGACAGCCTCCCCTCTAGTGCTCTTAACTGCTTTTCTCCTGCTGTATAGTATCCAAGACGTGCATATAATACAATTTATTTATTCTTTCTTCTATTGATGGACATTTTATTGTTTCCATTTTTATTTTGATATTATAAATAATGATGCTAAAAACATTCTTATAACTGTGTCTTGGTATACATAAAAGTCTCTGTAGAATATTGTAACTCTCATTTTGCCTGAAGAGCAGCAATAATCTTGGATTTGAACTGATAAACAGACTATGAAACCCAATAGGTTTCACCCTGAATCAAGTTTATGTAGCTTTTAGAAAGGATAAGGGCAGTCAATAAAGCATATATAACAACAGCATAGCAGGGGTCACTTGACTTCTAGAAGTTGCTTTTCATGCCACTGACACTTTGTATGAAGGGAACACGTAGTCAGAGAAGATGAGGCTGAATGTTTGTGGACCATCTGAGGTAATGATTACCATCAGATTTAGAGTCCCATCAGCTTTTATACCTTGATAGTCATGTAACCCCCTAAGGCATATATTACTAGCTTCCATCCTTTTGTGTAGCTGTATGTCAGTCATCCAGTGAACAATCTTGATGAACACATGTTTGGCTCAGTACATAGCAGCATCATTGGGACTGTCATTTACCTTGGACTTTGTACACTTTTATATATTCCTTTTATTAGTGTTGCGAGGGTCAGAATCTCCCTATCCCTGATGCTGAAGGAAAAATTACAGTCCAGCTGTTCATACTGTCCTTCCAGGTGCACGTATAAGAGTAAAATTACCATATCATGTGTTATGTGCATGTTTGTTTTTACAGGTGCTACTAAACTTTCCCAAAGTGAATATAGCAGTTTGCATTTTTACCAGCAGTGGCTGAGACAGTTTTTACTTTACATCTTTGTCACCTTTAGTATCGTCCAACTTCTTCATGTTGCCAGTTGAATGGTTATAGAGTAGTGCCTCATTATAGTTTGGATTTTCATTTATTACTTATCAGTAATGAAGTTGGGCATCTTTTCACTTGTTGATATACCGCTGTGTTTTCTCAATGTGAAATGCCTATTCATATTTTTCCCCATTTCTCTACATAATTATTTGTTTCTTATTGATTTTAGTTCTTTATATCATATGAATATTAATCCTTTGTTAGTATGTAATGAAGATATAAGCAATTAGTTTATCACTTCTCTTTCCCCTCTTTTTACTATGTTTATTTTAAACTCTTGTGGAATTTATCATCTTAACCCATGGTTTGTGCTTTTGGATCATGTTTAGTAAACTTTTCCCTTCCTTTCCTACCCCAAAGGCATAAAGATATTCTTATGTGGATGGTCCATTTGTAATTGATTTTTGTATGTTGATGTGTGCGTGTGAGGTATGTACAACACACATACAGACATACACACAAACAATTATCACTGTAGAATTTTGTGAGTAGGCATCCTTTTGCCACCGATCTGTGATGGTTATTTTATCCTCTGCCATATATTAAGTTTCATATATAGTGGAATTGGTGATGGAATTTGAGATATCATATGATTTTATTTTCTAATCTGTTAATCCAGAGACTCACATTTAGAAAAATTTTCCAATATTAAACCAGCTTTACATTTTTTGAATTGAAATCAAATTGGTCATATTATATTTTTGTACATTACTTAAATTTGATGATATTTATTGAGAAATTTTGCACCTGTGTTCATGAGTGTGATAGGCCTATAGCTTTACTAATTTGCATTATCCTTGATTAATTTGACTATCTAGATAATGGTAAGCTTTATAAAGAGAGATTGTTTCGCCCTGAATGGCCAATACAATATTAAAGGAGAAAAACTAAGTTCGAAGTTAGACACTATCCAACTTCAAGTCTTACTACAAAGCTACAGTAGTCAAAACAGTGTAGTATTGGTAAAGGAATAGACAAATAGATCAGTAGAACAGAATAGAGAGTCCAGAAATAGACCCACATAAATATAGTCAACTTATCTTTGATGAAGGAGCAAAAACAATACAATAGGGCAAAGGTAGTCTTTTCAATAAATGATGGTGAAGCAAGTAGATATCCAAATACAAAAAGATGAATCTAGAGAGGTACCTTAATACCCCTCCCAAAAATTAACTCAAAATGGATCACAGACCTAAATGTAAAACGTAAAACTATAAAACTGCTATAAGATAATATAGAAGAAAATATAGGTGACCATGGGTATGGTGATGACTTTTTAGATACAACAAGAAAGACATGATCCATGAAAAAAAGAATTGATAAGCTGGACTTTATTAAAATTAAAAGCTTATTCTCTGCCAAAGAGAGTGAAAAGACAATCTATAGACTGTGAGCACAGATGCGCAAGACCATATGTGGCACCATCCCACCACCTTGCTAAGATAGGTGGGGCAAAATGTTGTAGCATTATCCTGCTGCCTTGCTGAAGCCAGAGAGTGGGTGGTTGCAGCACTCCCAGCTTTCTGGCTGGGTCAGGCAAGTGCAAATGGTCATGGCATTCTCCTGCTCCCTACCTAAAGTTGGCAAGTGCAGGCAGTTGTGACACCCTGTCTTTTCCTGGCTGGGGCTGGCAAGCACAAGTGGTCATGGTATTCTCCTACTGCCAGCCTAAAACTAGATGCTAAATGAGATTCCTCTCCTTGGGACACTATCAGATCTTGGAGCCCTCAGTGCCCCCATTCGACATATCAAGAATAAGACAACTTAGACAATCACGAAGGTTAGAGAGAAGACTGAGAGCTAAGGCAAGATTGAATAAAGTTTATCACCTACACAAGGCCACTCTAAGACTGAGAGAGGTAGCTGCTTTGCCTAATACCTAGAAACAAACACAGAGAGTCAAATAAAATGAGGAAACAGAGGAATATGTTCCAAATGGAAGAACTAGACAGAGCCCCAGAAAAAGACCTTCATGGTACAAAAATAAGTAATCTACCTGATAAAGAATTTCAAGTAATGGCCATAAAGATGCTCCTTGAACTTGGGAGAAGAATGGATGAACATGGTGAGAACTTTAACAAAGAGATAGAAAATATAAGAAAGTAGCAAACATAAGTCATAGAACTGAAGAATATAATAACTGAACCGAAAAATACATTAATGAGGTTCAACAGCAGACTGGATGATGCAGTAGAACAGATCAATGAGCTGAAAGACAAAGCAGTGGAACTCACTCAGACAGAACAACAAAAAGAAAAGAGAATTTTAAAAATGAAGATGACTTAAAGGACCAATGAGACAGTATCAGTGGAATAGCATTCACATTATAGGGATCCCAGAAGGAGAAAAGATAAAGGTCAGAAAAACTTACTTGAAGAAATAATGCTCGAGAACATCCCTAACCTAGGGAAGGAAGCAAATATCCACGTTCAGGAAGCCCAGAGAGTTCCAAATAAGATGAACCCAAAGAGATCCACACTATGACACAGTATAATTAAAATGTCAAAAATTAATGATAAAGAGAGACTCTTAAAAGCAGCAAGAAAAACAGATTGTTACATATAAGAGAACCTCCATAAGGCTATCAACAGATTTATTAGTAGAAACTTTTCAGGTCAGAAGAGAGTGGCAGGACATATTCAAAATGCTGAAAGGAAGAAGCTTCCAACCAATGCTGAAAGGAATAAGCTTCTAACTTGATACGGTTATCATTCAGAATGGAAGGAGAGATAGTTTTCCAGATAAGCAAAAGCTAAAGCAGTTTACCACTAAGAAACAGGCCTTACAAGAAATGTTAAAGGGACTTCTTTAAGATAAAAAGAAATGGCACTAATTAATAACATGAAAATATATGAAAGTAAAAAAATCTCATTTGAAAAGGTAAATATAGGGGCACCTGGGTGGCTCAGTCGTTAAGCGTCTGCCTTTGGCTCAGGTCATGATCCCAGGGTCCTGGGATCGAGCCCCGCATTGGGCTCCCTGCTCCGCGGGAAGCCTGCTTCTCCCTCTCCCGCTCCCCCTGCTTGTGTTCCTGCTCTTGCTGTCTCTCTCTCTCTCTGTTAAATAAATAAATAAAATCTTTTTTAAAAAAAGGTAAATATATAGTAAAGGTAGTGGATTGATCTGTTATAAAGCTACTAAGAAGGTTAACAGACAAAAGTAGTAAAATTAACTAAAACCACAATAATTAATGAAGGGATACATAAAATAAAAAGATGTAAAATGTGACATCAGAAACAAGTTTTAGTAAAAATGTAGTTTTGAAACATGTTCAAATTTAAGTTGCTGTCTTAGACTGTTATATACATATGATGACATATGTGAACTTCACAGTAATCACAAAGCAAAAACTTAGAGTAAATACACAAAAGAAAATAAGAAAGAAATCTAAACATAACACTAAAGAAAGTCATCAAACCATAAGGGAAGAGAGAGAGAAGACAGGGACAGAGATGAACTACAAAAAGTCATTTCCTTCAAATGTAAAAAGAAAACATACACACATAACTATACAACCTCAGGAAAAAAAAAACTACACTAGGATATTATTTTCCTTTCAAATTGTCAGAAATGAAAAAGGTGGATATACTATGGGTAAATAGTGTTATACATTGCTGATAGAAGTTAAAATTTTTACAGCCTTTTGGAGGGGAATTTGCTAAAGCTAACAAAAGTACACATGCATTTACTTTCTGACCCACAAATCCCACTTACAGGAATTTACCCTGAAGATACTCTTCTAGCAATATGAAAATACATGTACAGTAGTGTTTTCATTGTGGCACTGGCTTATAATGGCAAAATATTTGAAATGGTTTAAATGCTCTGTAAGGAAGAGGAGTTGAATAAATTATGTTATACATACACAATGCAGCACTTTGCAGCCGTGGATAAAAAAATGAAGAATATTTCTGTGAACTAAAATGGAATCATTTGCAGGATTTATTGTTAAGTGAAAAAAAGTACAAAAGCATATTTATAGTATGTGTTACAGGTTGCATTGTGTCCTCATCAAATTCATTTGTTGAAGTCCTAACCCCCAGTATTTCAGAGTGCGACTTTATTTGGAAAGAGGGTCATTGCAGATGTATTTATTAAGATGAAGTAATACTAAAATAGAATGGGTCCCTAATCCAACATGACTACATCCTTATAAAATAGGGAAATTTAGACAGACATGCACACAGAGAAAATACCATGCAAAGATTGGAATTATACTGCCACAAGCCAAGGAACTACCACAAGCTGTGAGAAACCTGGATCACATCCTTTCCTAGTGCCTTCAAAGGGAGTATAGTCCCGCCAGTGCTCTGACCTTGGACTGTTAACGTCAGGAATTGTGAGACGACAATAAGTTTCTGTTACTTAAGCCCCCTCCAAAAAAATAAAAAAGAAAGAAAGAAAATTCCTCCCCATTTATTCTTCAAATGTCTACTTGCGGTAAACCAGTTTTATTTCAATTCTCAGTGGAGTAGAAACAAATAAAACATTTACATCTAACCAAAGAAATGTTGGTACATATATTTCAAGCAACAGAGGGAATACTGAATGGAGACTGTACCTACAAATTGCATGCCTCTGCTTTTTTTCCATGCCCTTTAGAGCCAGTTGATTTATCAGTTAACAAAACATAGTATGTCCAAACTGATGATTTGAAATTATTTTTGAAAGAGAAACAATGAAGTTTTTTGATGCATGAGAATGTAAATGTATTGTGAAAGAAATTATGTTAGTAGCTTACAGATAGACATTCTTAGCTATGCATGTATCCCTTCATTTGCATTTCTTTCATTACTTATATAAGAATATGTAATAAAGTTCTAAAAAAGACTAGATATGTTACATAGTGTAATTTCTAGATTTCTAGAAGATGGCAAAGCTGATGCGTATTGGGACTGATCTTTTTTCTTTAAATTTATTTTCTAGAAGAAAAATATTTTTGAAAAATCTTAATTGGGTACAACCAGGGCAATTATTTTTCATTGGCTTTCTCTGTTTGTGTTAAAACTTATTTTGCATACTAGTTTTGAAAAAGGTCATTTTTTGCCTCCTGATTTACCACTGATAATGGATCAAAATTCAGTTCTATTATTACTAACATTCACTATTTTCAAAAAATCTTTAAAAGATTGTATTTATTTATTTGAGAGGGGAGGGAGAGTGCATGCATGTGCATGAGTGAGGGGAGGGGCAGAAGGAGAAGGAAAGAGAAGCAGACTCCCCCGCTGAGCAGGGAGCCTGATACAGGACTTGATCCCGGGACCTTGGGATCATGACCTGAGCCAAAGGCAGATGCTTAACAGACTGAGCTACCCAGGTGCCCCAACATTCACTATTTTTAATAAGAAATAGTATGAAGGAGTGATTAGTGTATGGTCAGTGGGAGTATGGGAGAGGATGAACACCATGTACAGTGAATTAGCAGTGGAAAGGATCATGCATGGAAGAGTGTCATTAATAAAAGTCTGTTCATTCATTTTACATATTTATTGCAGACCTGCTAAAAGCCAGGTATTGTGCTAGGTCTGGGGTTATAGTGATGAGCTAAAACAAGCATAGTCTTCGCTGTCATGTAGCTTACAACCTAATGGAGGATGATTATTTGAACTGTTGTAAAAATGCAAAATTAGAGAGATAAGGAGCTTTGAAGGACACAGGAAGGATACTATTGAAGTATGTAACAAAGGAATCTGACCTAGACCTTAGGGATAGGGAACATTTTCATGAGAACATTAAGCTTGAGCTAAGATATGAATAGGAATATACAGGAGGAAATTTACTGGGTGGAAGAGAGAACCTTCCAAGAAGGGAAAAAAGTACACGGACAGACCCTGTGATGTGCAAGACTCTGATGGAAAGCTTTTTAAAGCTAGAACAGGGTGGGCAACAAGGAGAGTGTCCCAAGATAAGGTTTGAGAGACAGGCAGGAACCATACCACACAAAAAGAATAATAAACTGTATTGAAATGGGAAATTTATTATTGTAAAAAGAGAATATGGTTAATTTGAATCAAGAAATATGAATTCCAACTTGTCCGATAGACAGTGAGAAAGCATTCATCCAGAGGGAATTACATGTGTTAAGCTGAGGAGTTTAGAGGTGTAAATATCATTTGGCAGATATTTATTGCATGTCTAATATGGACTAGGAACTCTTTTACTTCTCTGGGCATACAGTATCCATAATACAGTAAAAAAAACTTCATGGAGCTTATGAGATAGTGGGGGAGAAACAGAATAAACAAACTAATAGTATGTCAGATGAGAAGTGCTACGGAGAAAAAAGAACACATGAAAAGGAAAGGAAGTACTATGTGCTGTATGTGGGAGAAGAAAATGATGGTATTTTTAATAGGGCATTTGGGTGGAGTAAATATAACTGATAAGGTAATGTTAGAGTAGATACTGAAGGAAGGGAAGAAGCAAGCCATATATGTATGGTGTGTGTGTGGTGGTGGTGGAGGGGTTCTTAGGAAGAGATAACAGTAAGTACAAAGTCTCTGAGGCAGAATGGTTTCTAGTCCGTTCGAGGAATAACAAAAAAATAAAAAGTGTCACTGAAGTGGAATGAACAAGGATGAAAATGGAAAAAATGAGGAAAGCAGGCCAGCAGGAATCATACCATGTAGGGCCTTATAAGTCATTGTTCAAACTTTCCCTTTTACTCTGAGTGACATAGTTTAGGATTGAAAAGGATCTCCCTGACTTCTGTGTTGAGAATAGATGGTAGAGAGGCCAGGATGGAAGCAAGGAGTCCAGTTAGAAGGCCACTAGACCAATCCAATATGGACTGTTTGATAAACTACATTGATTTGCATAAGAGGTGGTGGGAGATGAGCTTAGGGAAGTAGCTCGAGGCCAAATAATGATGGTTCTTATATTTATATGCCATGGAAAAGATTTGGATTTGGTCTCTTACAATGAAGCACTATTCATGGATTTTAAAAAAGAAAATAGTTTGATCAGCTGGCACCAGACACAAATTAATCAAAGTTATAGACTATCATCTATGGTCTCAGTTTCTATTTTCCTCTTTGTATGAGCCCCATTTGCATATCTGCTTTCTCTATTCACCAAGAAACATAGCTGCCAACAGATCATGGCCTCACATCTCACACTTTTAAAATTAGAGTAACTTGACTTCCAGCTCTTCCAAATTAAAAAGAAGTCATTGGGTATGAATCTGATTGGTCTTGCACCAAAGGGCTTGTCTTCCAATGGGAAGGAAGCCTCAACTAAAAACACATGTTAGGAGTTCTACTTTTTCCAAGGATGTAGCAAGTTGGAAAGAATATCATACCTACCCCCATTAATGAGAAAAAAATAGATAAGCTACCAAATATAACTTTTTTTAACCCATTGGAGATCTGACTGACAGGGAAACTGAGTAGCCTGAAATCCAAGGAGGAATATCCTCTTCTAGGAAGAGGTGGGTATACAGATAGTCTCACCTTTGCCAGAGTTCTGGAAGAGTTGTGCTGGCTGCCATGCAAGTAGTTAAGAAGAAATCAGCTGAACTCTTTTTTTTTTTTAAGATTTTATTTATTTATTTAAGAGAGAGACAAAGACAAGAGATAGCCACAGAGAGCACAAGTGGGGAGGAGAGGGAGAAGCAGACTCCCCACTGAGCAAGGAACCCGATGTGGGGCTCGATCTCAGGACCCTGGGATCATGACCTGAGCCAAAGGCTGATGCTTAACCCACTGAGCCACCAGGTGCCCCCAAAATCAGCTAAACTCTTAACAAATTTCTAAAGGCTGAGTGGAGGCTGGTGTGACAATCTAGAACCCTTGGGAGTCCTAGACACAAGGAACTTTGGCACACACTAACAGACTCTTTTTTATGACCTCCACTAGGTGCTCATGGGGAAGATTGGGGGCAGGAACAGACACTAGCAGAAGTCCCCCTCAGTATTGCTGCCAGTGAGAAAGGATGATCAGCTGCTGCACAAAAGGAACAAAACCCCTCCCCACCCAGAAACTTCTCTTGAACAGAACAAAAGGTTTAAGCCAGAAAGGGGGGAGGGGAGGAGAAAGAGGAAGAGAAGGAGGAGGTGGTGAAGGAGAAGGGGAAAGAGAGAAGAGAAAGAGCAGCACAAATCCTTGATAAGATAGTGACTAAGAATTTCCCCCAATAATGAAAGACATCAAATGACATACCTGAAAAGCTTGAGCACCTATAGCAGGATAAATATGATCACACACACACACACACACACACACACACACACACACACACACACACACACACACATCTGTTTAACACATCATATTCAAACTGCTGGAAACAAGATAGAAGGAAAATTATGAAGGCTGACAGTAAAAAAGACACAGTATATACACAGAGAAGAATTACATAGACTTCTTATCAGAAAATGCAAGCTGAAAGAACAGTGGAGTGACATTATTTTTTAAGTACTGAAAGAACAAAAAATAGTCAACCTCGAAATCTGTACTTAGTGAAAATTTATTTCAAAATAAAACCTAAAGAATCAGATGTCAGAGATTGTCATACTAGATTAAAAAGCAAGATCCAGCTGTTTGCTGTCTGCAAGACATAGTTTCGTTTCAGATACTAATAGGTTGAAAGTAAAAGAATGGGAAAGATATACTATGTAAACAATAACTGCAAGAGAGTTGGGAGTGGCCATACTATCAGATAAAATAGACTTTAATACGGGGAATATTATTGGAGACAAAGATGAGTGTTTCATAATGACAAAAAGGTGAATATATCAAGAAGATATAACAATCATAAATACATATATATATATTTTATAGGATATACATATATATCCTATAAAAGAGTGGTAAAATGTATGAGACAAGAACTTAGGTATAAAGGACAAATAAATAATAATTAACAGTTATAGTTGGTGAGTTTAATACTCCTCAGTAATTGATAGCATGACTAAATAGAAAATTAGAATACAGAGTAATTAACACTCTCAATAACTTGATAGAAAACTTCACCCCATGCATGGTCCAAAAAAAAAAGAAATATATATACTTTGGATTTCATCAAAATTTAAAACCTCACCTTTAAAGATGGTCGTTAATAAAGGGAAAAGACGAGCTACAGACTGAGAGAAATACTTGCAAATTGTATATTTGATGAATATTTGTATCCAGAATATATGAATTTTGGTACTTAATAATAAAAACACAAAAACTCAACAGAAGGTGGACAAAATATATGAATAGACACCAAAGATAATTTATGAATGGTGAATAAGCACATGAAAAGATGCTCAGCATCTATTTAATAGGGAAATGCAAACTAAAACATGGTAAGGTACGTACCCACTAAAATGGCTGTCATCAAAAAGACAATATTAAGTATGTTGAAGTTACAGAGAAACTGGAATCCTCATACATTGTTGGTAGGAAAGTAAAATGGTACTTTAGAAAGAGCTTGGCAATTCCTACAAGGTTAAACATGAACTTATCATAGGACTTAGCAATTCCACTTCTAGGTATATACTCAAGAGGAAGGAAAACATGTCCATACAAAGATTGTATGTATACATTTTGTAGCAGTTTTATTCTTATTAGACATAAACTGGAAACAGTCTAAATGAACATTATTAGTGAATGCTGAACAAATTGTGATATGTCCATACAATAACATACTACTCAGCAACAAAAGAACTAATGACAGATGCAACAACATAGGTAATCCTCAATCATACTATGCTAAGTGAAAAAAGCCAGAATGAAATGACTGTATATTTGTTTGATTACATTTATATGAGATTTCTTAGAAAAGGCAAAGTTACAGATATAGAATGTAGTTAGTGGTTTACTGGGAATGGGTGTCTAAGGGGGATATTGACTGCAGTTGGTCATGTGAGGGAACGTTTTGGACAGTGGAAGTGTTCTAAAACTGGATATGTGGTTATGGTTGATGACAGTATAAAGTTACTAAGAGTTACTGAACTGTATACTTAAAATGAACTTTATAATACATTAATTACATCTCAAGAAAGCTATTTAAAAAAAAAGAAAGAAAGAAAAAGCCTCTTGATGAGGAACTATCTACTACTTAACATCATTTTCTTGTCTTCTCTCCGACTAGGTGGGGCATCCTCTTAGGCTTATTTCTGTGTTGGAGATGGATGTGGAAGAGGTTAACCATCTCTGTCCTTCTACATATCTCCCTTTTTTTGATCAAAAGGGGAGAAAACAAAAAAAAAGCTAATATAAGGACTAATCCAAGTATTAAATTTAGAAGGTACAGTCTTTGATCAGCATATATTCTGCCAGCTTTCTGTAGCCGCTATATCTGTTTTTCCTAACACTGAACGAACAGTGATGACCTTGAGAAGGTGAACTATTTTCAGCTGTCAGCGAGAAAGTCATATGAAGTTAAATGGCTGCTCCTAACCAAAATAAGAAAACTCAGGTTTTTCAGAAATGTATGTCAATATATACTCATAACATGGGTAGAAATCAAATAGGTTTGTGAGTGAAGTCACAGTTAGTGACAAATTAATTTAATGCTGATAGTTCTTGTCTCCATTTGCCCAGATATTTGAGACTTGACAGTATGTATATTTAGAATGAAAATTCTATCATGTAAAAGAAGTTTTTTTAGTCACATGCTTATTGTATTTAATCACTATACAAGTGAAAGGGCACACAAGTGTAAAAATGTGATACGAAATTGATAACCAAAAGGTAATCCAGCTAGGATAGAGAACAGGCTTATATTGATAACCAAAAGGTAATCCAGTTAGGATTCTGGATCCAGTTAGTTCTGTTAGAGAACAGAAGAGTAGGCTATAAAAGTTTTAGATCCTGGTAATAAAAAAAGTTTGAATTCTAAGGTTTTATTTATGAGCTACAGCCTATTTTTCTAGCGGAGTTACAAAATGAAAGCAGTATTTTATGATAAATAGTCTTGTTGTGTAAGAGAACTGGAGAACTATCATTACCATAAACGAAGCATGAGGTAGTAACTAGGATGGTGGCATCGGTGATGAAAAAGAGCACTAAATAGAATGATCAGTTTGGGGGAATTTCCTATGTACCAGACACTGTGTTAAAATATTGCCCTTATTATTTTATTTTATCTTCTCAGAAGTTTCATCAGGCAAATAATAATCCCAGGACACTCTGTGTATTGATTTGGAATCTGTGGTTTAGACAGATGGAAAATTTTCTCAGCTCAGTGTTCTGTAGCTGGAAATGGTGGAATAAAGGTACAATATGAAGGCTTTCTTCCTAATTATATAATAAGCACAAGAGCTGTTTAACAATGTATATTGGGCTGAGAAAACCCAGTTTAGAAATTCTTGTAAGGATTATTTGTTAGTTCTAGATTTTGGTCGCTAATTAGGGAGTTAGGAGAAACCACACTGATGACAGTGGACCTGGGTAGCAGCATAAGAATTCTGAGATGCTGTTTAACCATACCACGGTACTGACACCAGTGTTGTTTGGCAGTAGTATGGAGTGTGTTCAGTGTAACTGTGAAACCCATTCCATGTTAACTGTGTGTTTCCATTTACTTTTATACAAATGTACAAAATTATACAAAGATGAATCAAATGCCTAGAAGTGACTTTGTACCATGGAGGCATAGATCAAATTTTAGTTTCTTTCACATCAATAATAAAGGTTTTAAGTACAGAAGATATTATGTTAAGATGAACCTTGCAAACAGGGCTGAGATCCCAAAACACTGAACCATTCAGTTTCCTCCAAACTGAGTTAGAATCTTGAGTAGGCATCAGGTGAGCTTTAAACCTTGATGTTATTTAAAATTTGTCAACTTTTGACATAGCATTAGTTAAAACAAAGCAAACCAATGATAATTCTTCACCAAGAATTATCTCAAATAACAAGTATTAAAATATTCTTTTATAATTAAACTAATGGGAGGGTCTGCATGATAAAAGAATACTTTAAAATATAAATTAAAATTACACCCATATATTTTATTTCTTAAAAGTGGTTACCAGTAATGTCTGTGGTCTTTAAGATACAACTGATTAATTCTCAGTTTAGTGGATTTAGAGGCATGCAAAAAATGTACATCCTAGGAACTCATCAGTAAGCTCGGTCACATGATCAGGAGACTCATTTAGTTAATAATCCCACTTCATAGTCATATAACATTTTATAAATCTGATATCTTTAAATTTGGCAGACATGCTTTATCTGCAACAAAGAAAACAATCAGAATCAAGAATAAGATTTAATATGTGTTGCTTTAATATATGAGATCAAAGACACCCGTCACTTTTTTCAGAAGAAAGGAAATGTGATTACCAAGCTTAAGTATGCTGTATATTAAATGAGAATTCTGATCATAAAGAAAGGTACTATCTACTCAAAAGTATAATTTCTGTACTTTGGAAATCATCTCAGCAAGAATTATCTTCCCCTATCAAATTGTAGCACTTGTCAAAATCAACTGTAAAGCATCTCAAGTGCTCTTCTGAATCAACAAAACAGATGTATAGCAATGCGAGGTTGCAAGGAGAAGGGAATAACAGTGAACTAGATGCCCGTCAGTGCCCTTCATCTCTTGAACTCGCACTTAACACAGTAGACATGGCAGATCCTTGGGACACTACTCATAAGAGGGAAATACAGGCTGATTCTTAATAACATGTAAAAATATGTATAAATTATTTTCTTTCTGCTTTGCTGCTAGACTTTCATCTTTTCTTTATGTTCCTAAATAGACTGTAGACATGTAGCATGACATATTTTTTGTCTACTAGTAATTATAAGAAATTTTCTTAGGATGCAGTTTGAGAAATTAAAGATAAGGCTGTGGAAGACAAAAAGGAAGTAATTATTTTATCACAGGTAAAATTATGCTTTAATCAAAGTCTTTCTCTACCTTACTGATCAGCAGCTCTTCGTTTTTGCTCAGCGATATATTGAAGTATATAAGGACTAGAGGCTCTGGAGTCAGACTCTGAGGCTTAAGCCCCAGCTCTGTACTCTGTCAGATGAGCTTGGGCGTGTTAGTTAACTTCTCTATGCCTTCTATGTAAAATGGACATAATAACAATACCTCCTGTGTGAAGTTGTTTTGAGGATTGCATGAGATGATTCTGGTAAGGCCCTGAAAATACTGTGTAGTACTTAGCACTCAAATGGGATTCTTAGAATTTTGTCTCTTAATCTTGTTCCCATTAATATTCAGATGTGGTTTTCTTTTTGTCAAATGATAGTGATCTAATAATACTTAATAAGGTGCCTAGTGTGCTCTAAGACACTATTATGAACTTGAATCTTAAAAGATTATGTTTATAATTATATGCATATTTTAATAGGTAACAATGAAATGATCTTATTAGGCTAGCTACATTTGGATATTTACTTTTTTTAAAAGAATTTCATCCATGTGCAGAGCAAACATTGTTGGTTGATATAGACATAAATCATATGGCTGATGTTATGATTTTTGTGGTCCCATCATATGCACACTTAACTTCATGTTGACTTTTGAACCTACTACTATGCAAGATGCATTATCATGAGACCAATGTCTAGTGGAATGAGAGTGGAAGGGTTTTCTTGGGGCCACTACAGATAACACCACTTGGAAAATAGCTGGATTCCCCCTACCCTCTATTCCCTTTCTCTGAAGATTTTAGTGAGGACGAGGTAAGGACAGAGAGGGATGTACATCCATATCTCTACTCAGAAACTTGTTTTTTGAAAAATCTGCCATTCAGAAGAGAGGAAGCAAACATAGGATATCACCTGAGGAACCATACCGCATCACTATTATCTGACTGTTACTTCCCTGCATTGCACAATCCTATGCAACATGTAAGGCCCAAATAAATATTTTCTTTTCTGTGATATCTTTTCCAATTCCCACAGACAGATCTAGTTGTTCCTTCCTAGTGTTTTCAGAGAGCTTTGTGATGGTTCTATAAGATCATTTAAATTGCGTTTTGATTTATCTTATCTCTCTTTCCATAAAATTATTAGCTTCTCCAGGAAAACAAGTACTATGGCTAATATTTAGCATAATGCCTGGTACAGATTAACCATTTAATAAATGTATACTATATGAATAAGTGAGCATGTTCCTGATTTTCTTACCATTCTTAAGATGGAATATCTCCCATAAATTATGTTATGGACTTAATATTTGTGGCCCCCCCAAAAAAAATTGATATGTGAGAGTTCTAACCCTCAGTGTGGCTGTGTTTAGAGTAATGAAGTATGGTCAAATGAGGATCACAAGGGTGGGGCATGAGAATTCTAACCCCCAGTGTGGCTGTGTTTAGAGATGAATAGTGATGACTCCAGAATCTCAGTACGGGTATGGTTTAGGATTAGTTTCCTTCTTATGAATTCCTTACAGAATTCATCACTGATAGATCAGTGACAGAGCTAATGAAGCACTAGTAGGAATAGAAGGGGACATTTCTGAATTACATGGCTTTTAAGGGGAGATACTAGTTGCTTTTTTGTAGCTATATTAAACTGATATATTGGTAAATCCCTATATGAATAACAAACACCTGAGTGTGTATACATGCTAAGATATAGCTCTCCATAGCTTGTAATTTCTATATATCAGAGTTGGCTCCTCAAAAGAAGTTTGGAAAAAAAATATTGAATGGTCAGTGTGTCTCAGTAAGTGTCAGTGTGTATGTTTGGGAATAAAAAGATGAATTAGAACTGTTTCCTTATCTATAGTGGTGTATGAGTTAGTAACGGGTTGAAAAATCATAAAAATTCTTTTTTTTTATTTTAATTTTTTATTGTTATGTTAATCACCATATATTACATAATTTGTTTTGGTGTAGTGTTCCATGATTCATTGTTTGTTCGTAACACCCAGTGCTCCATGCAGAATGTGCCCTCTTTAATACCCATCACCAGGCTAACCCATCCCCCTACCCTCCTCCCCTCTAGAAACCTCAGTTTGTTTTTCAGAGTCCATCATCTCTCCTGGTTCGTCTCCCCCTCTGACTTACTCCCCTTCATTCTTCCTCTCCTGCTATCTTCTTCTTTTTCTTTTTTCTTAAAATATGTTGCGTTATTTGTTTCAGATCTGTGATTCAACAGTCTTACACAATTCACAGCGCTCACCGTAGCACATATCTTCCCCAATGTCTATCACCCAGCCACCCCATCCCTCCCACCCCCGACCACTCCAGCAACCCTCAGTTTGTTCCTGAGATTAATAATTCCTCATATCAGTGAGGTCATATGATACATGTCTTTCTCTGATTGACTTATTTCACTCAGCATAACACCCTCCAGTTCCATCCACGTCATTGCAAATGGCAAGATCTCATTCCTTTTGATGGCTGCATAATATTCCATTGTGTATATATACCACATCTTCTTTATCCATTCATCTGTCGATGGACATCTTGGCTCTTTCCACAGTTTGGCTATTGTGGACATTGCTGCTGTAAACATTGGGGTGCACGTACCCCTTCGGGTCCCTACATTTGTATCTTTGGGGTAAATACCCAAGTAGTGCAATTGCTGGATCGAATGGTAGCTCTAATTTCAACTGTTTGAGGAACCTCCATACTGTTTTCCAAAGGGGTTGCACCAGCTTGCATTCCCACCAACAGTGTAGGAGGGTTCCCCTTTCTCCACATCCCCGCCAACATCTGTCGTTCCCTGACTTGTTAATTTTAGCCATTCTGACGGGTGTGAGGTGGTATCTCATTGAGGTTTTGATTTGGATTTCCCTGATGCCGAGCGAAAAATCATAAAAATTCTTTCAAGAACTAAGTAAGAGCCACATCTGTTAGGAGAAGGTAACTAGTATCAATGCATGCATACATACAAGTATATTGATGTAACACTTTCACCCATATTATAATCCTCAATCATTACCCTTAGGAGTGCTCGAGTTTGTGCTCATTTTTTATGATTAAAAATAACACAGGTACAAGTAGATAGCAGAATGGACTAAACACAGTGGTGATACAAATAAGAAATGGATTTAATGTTCTTTAATAAGTGCCTTCAACTTATGTTGTTAAACTCTCTGCACTTAAGGGCTACTCCTTCAATAGACATCATGGATTTCTGGTCACTCCAAGAAGAGTCTTACCTTGGCAGTTAAGCCTCAATGGCACCTCTAAATAGGCTCAGTTCAATCAACTGTAAAAAAATCCACCTTACACACAGTCTTCTCCCCTTCTCAGGACTTAAGTAGGTCTTGTTGGCCAGGCCACAAAGAAGAGAAGCATGGTCTGTTACTTCACTGCTTTGTTTCCTATCTCCATCAGCTCATCCCCAATTCATTATCTTCTGAGTCTTCCAGAATTAAGGTAGGAGGAGGGTTCACATGAGGAATGGCATAAAAAGAAAAACAAAATTGCTTTGTCACTTTTTGCAGTATCCATTTGCCCTGAGGAAACTAGTACCTATTTTCTGTACCACACCCAGAGAGGGTGGGCTGACTCTTGTGCTCTTTCTGTAGTCAAACTCCTGCCTTGAGAAGACTTAGGACAGCAGTTCTCAAGTTTCAGAGGATACAAGTTCAAGCTCCCAAGACCTTTCTTACCATATTCCACTTAGATGGCAGCATGTGTGGGCCTGTGAACAAATGCCCCTGAGCAAGCCTCCAGCCAAGACTAGCAACGTCCGTTTCCCCTTCTTGCTGTCATCCTCAGTTTCTAAGACTGTTTCTTTCTGGAGCATAATAATCGCTTAAAGGAATGGCATCCCCTGCCTTTCCCCTAGATATGGGATAGGGTGAAAAATATCCTAGAATGTCATACTTTATGCTGACTTTTCTCTTCAACAAAATTATAACTTCTGCTTTGTAGGTTGGGAGGAATGGTGGGGATGATGGCAGAAAGACCAATTTGACTAAGACTCAAGAGTGGGGTGTGTTACAGGTTTTTGGCTGTTCTGTTTATTATATGGAGATAATTACTACTTGTTGTCCTCACTATGGGGCTTTAGCCAAAACTCCAAGACACAGGAAAGGTCCCATTCAACACAGCAACACACGGTCTTTGAAAAGTTTCAGGGAAGCACAAAGAAGAAAAGTAAAATCACCTGTCCTTTCTCCACTGCTAAAGTGTTTGTGTCAATGCCTATTCTCTTAGCTATGCATAAAATGCATGTAAACATATATGGTCAGAATAATATTTTATAGATCTTTTTAATCCTTGCTTTTCTAGTTAAATATGTTCAAATATAATTCATTGTTCTCATAAGACATAATTTCAGTGGTGCATAGTTCTGCATTATTTTATAAAATTTGCAATCACAAGAACATTTAGATTATTTCCAGTGTTACCTTCTATATATAATACTTTGATGAACATCTTTGCTCATTAATTAATTCATCAGATATATTTTGAGTGCCACTGTGTGCCAAGCATATATCAAGGATGTATGCCTGGAATACATCAGGGAGCAGGACAAAGGCAGTACAACTTCGTAAGAACAAAAGAGCAAGAAGAAACTTTTGGGGTGATGTATATGTTCATTATCTTGATTGTGATGACAGTTTCATGGGTATGTATGCATGTAACTAATTTATATTTTTAATCTGTGTAACTTACTGTCTTTCATTTATACCTCTATAAAGCTGTTATATAAAAAGAAAAAAATCTAATGGGAGAAGACAATTTTTCTAAGTATATTTAAACATTGCAAACATTTAGAAGTGAGTGTGCTGGGTAATGTAGGAGTGTATAACAGGAGCCTCTAATTTAGTTTTAGAGAAGGCATCAGAAAATGCTTCCTGACATTTAAGATGAGAATGAAACATGAATGGGAATTGGTTAGGCAAGAAGATGGGAAAAACAAGGGGACTTGAGGGGAAGAATTCCAGATAAAAAGGAGAAAAAATTCCATGATTCTGGTCTGTGAAAGAAAGCTTTGAAAAGTTCTTTGATCTAGAAGAAGGGGACTATAACTGATTCACGAGAAAGGGATGAAATGAGAAATGAAGGTGGAGGATCAGACAGAGACCAAAATCCAAAGGAAAGGGTTCTTGAATCCTATTTGAGCTTAAAGGAAACAAGGGTTAAGCAATTAATAACACATGATGTGTGTGTGTGTGTGTGTGTGTGTGTGTGTGTAGTGTATGTGTGTGGTTAAATATCCATTGTGGCTGTGATGTGAAGGATGGCCTGTCCATGCAGAAGTTGAATATAATTGAATTAATGCTGCTACTTTACATACTGTGTGAGGAGCCTGTGCCATTAGTTTTGTCACATCCCAGATTGTGACTTGAACTAGACTAGGGTCACTGATATTGGCCACAATAGGCATTTAGGAGACAGACTTGATCAGACTTGGTGATTGTTTGTATATGGTAGGGGAGGAAGGGAGGTAAGTCTATTATGACTTTTCATTTTTAGGTTAAGAAACATATGTAGTGGATGGGTATGTTTTCCTGAAATTGTTAACACTGGCAGTAAAACAAACTTGAGGGAAATAAATTAATTTAGTTGTGGACACATTAAATTTGACATGTCTGTGTGATAGTCAAGTAGAGAGCTTGAGTAAGTAGGTATACATACTTAGAATCAAGCAGAGATGGCCTGGAGATTTTGCTTTTGAGAGAATCAGAGTAGATATGAGTGCTCAGGGAGTAGGAATGGTGTGGTTTTAGTCTGAGTCTTGAGAAACTCTAACACTTACTTTTTTTTGTAAAAAGGACAGAGTAAGCAAATGAATCTGAGAAGAATGAGCCACACATCTGGTAAAAAAAATCCTGCAGTAGCTAAGGAGCTAAGAAGTTGCTACTGACAAGTCAAATAGGAGGAAGACGGGAAATTGCCTACTATTTGACTTAGTACCTGAGTCTGTATTACTTTCTTATTACTGCTGTAACAAATTAGCACAAACTTGGTGGTATAAAGCAACACAGATTTATTCTCTTATGTTTTTGGAGGCCAGAAGTCCAAAATCAGTTTTACTGGGTTAAGGCAGATATCAGTGGGCCTGAATCCTTCTGCAGGTTCTAGGAGAGAATCTGTTTCCTTGCTTTCTAGTATCAAGTAGGCCAAATATATTTCCTGACTCATGATACTTCACATCACTCCAGCCTCTTACTTAAGTCATCCTATCTCCTGCTACTCTCTTGTAGTAGTTCCTCCCTCTGCCTTCCTTTTTTTTTTTTTTTTAGATTTTATTCATTTATTTGAGAGAAAGAGAGAGAGAGAGCACGCGCATGCGTTCTCACATGCACAGGTGGGGGAGGGGCAGGGGGAGAGGAAGTGAGAACTCCCTGCTGAGCACAGACCCTGACAAGGGGCTAGATCGCACCACCCTGAGATTATGACCTGAGCCAAAACCAAGAGTCAGCACTTAACCAGAGTCACCCAGGTGCCCCCCTCTGCCTTCCTCTTATGAGAATACTTGTGATTATGTCATTTGGCTTACTTGGATAAAACAGACTACTCTCTGTAATTTAAGCACATTGGCAAAGTCCCTTTTGCCATCTAAGGTAACATATTCACAGACTCCCGGGATTAGGACATGAACACCTTGGGAGTGGGGTTATTATTTGGTCTACCTCAGAGGTTATTGTAGAAATACTAAATAATGTATTTCAAATTAAAGAGGGTTGAGTGAGGGAGAGTTGAGAACATTGGAGAAAGCAGGTATAAATAATTTTGTAAGGATTTTGTGGTTAGTGGGGAAGAGAGAGAGAAATTGGAAGACAGAAGATAAATGGGTCAGTGGAAGGGTTTTGATTATAGTGGGAAATATTGAACGTATTTAAATGCTGATGGAAAAAGTCTACAAAGGGCAGCAGAGGGTGAAGATAGTGGAAAGAGATGAGATAACAGGTGTTCAAGTTTTCTGAGAATGCCAGTTGGCTTTGGTGAGGAGCCAGGAAGTACTGAACATCTCCATTACTCAGAAGCATTTTTGAAAATACTTGAGGGTGGAATACTGTAACTGTGGAAGACAGTTTTTTTTCCAGCTTCTTCCTAATTAATTTTAAAAGATATCACATAGCTATTTCCTTATGGTGTGTTTTTATTAAAATTATTATATGGTTTTCTTTTCCTATCTCTCACAGAAAAAATTAAAAATTTCAGACTATGTTTCCTAGAAATCTAAAATGAACGACAAAATTGCTGGTGAGAAAAGCTGTAGTTTGTATATCTGCATGATTGCTTTCCTTCATATTTTGAATTTTAGTTTTTTTTTCTTCTAACTTTGTGTTGGTTTGAATATCTGTCAGACTTTACTAAACTGTGCTATCAGGTGAACTACACTGAATGCATTATTGTTCTCCAAGGTTTACCCTTAACATTTCACATCACTGTTTTTTCTCCCGCTTTTCCCATTGTCATTTCTGTACATCCCGAATACAACAGATCATGGCTTCCACGGGGAGCTCTGGGTAGAGCATTTCCAGGGTTTCCTATAATTAGTGTCTGCTATGCCTGCTCACTGAACATCATGTAAATTATGGCAGGGACCAAGAATTGAGAGGGGTGTGTGTGAATGATCACTGTGTATATGTTGATATGGAGAGGACAACTGAAGGATTTTAGTAACAAGTTTCCAATCAGGATCTTCCTTACCAGTTTTAGTTTAGTGATCAGTTTTTCAGTTTGTAATGTAATACACATTTATTGGGTTTTTATTGTTTAAAAGACACATTACTAGCAGCTGTTCTGAGGAAGTAAATTCTGTTCTTGAGAAGTAAAAAATCTATTGAGAGAATGGTGGGAAAAAGACGGGGAAAAGCTGAGTAGCTAGAAATATAAGGAAATGTGATAGTGGCCTAGAGCCTACTTTAGATTGGGTAGTCAGACACAGTCTCTCTGAGGAGGCTGCTTTTTAAGCTACGCTCTGAGTATCAGTTATCCAAGCAGAATGCTGAACTGAAGGTTATACGTCATTAAGGGTATCAGACAATATGGTGGAGTTTCAGAGAAGGTAGCAATCTAATTTGGTTGTGGAGTCAGAAAGTTTTAAGATCAGATAAGGAACACAGGCAGGAAGGAACAGAGGGTGAAGGGACACATGGAGCTGTGGGAACAAGCTAAGCGATGGTACCCCTGTGGAAAACAAGGGGGACAGTTCAGGAAACCGGAAGTAGCCCATCTTGGGTGAACCTGAGGATGGAGTATTGTGAAATGAACTGGAAAAGGTGTTTGAAATCCTACTGTGTAGGGTACTAAATGGTTATATGTAGTTCATAGTGTAGCAGTGTTAAAAGTGAAGAACAAAAGAACACAGTTGAAGTTGTAATAATGAGAGCTGCCATTTGTTGAAAAGTTACTATGTGCCAAGTACTTTACTGATATATATTCTCCTTTTTTATACACCTCTCAGAAAACTATAGAATTATATTGCTCAGCTATGGCAAGTAATCTGCCTTTTAAGTCACAGTGCTAGAAAGGATTTGAATTGAAGTCAGAGAAATGATCATGGAAGCCAGTTAAGAATTGTACAATGGTTGAGGTGTGTAAAGGGTAGGAGAACATAAATTAGAGTAGTGGTCAAGGGCCCGGGAAAGAGAAGATGGGCCAGAGACATTTTGGTTGCAAAGTATATGAGATTTAGGATCAAATTTGATGTGGAAAAAGAGAAAGGAATAAATCTTTTAGGATGAAATGTACCATAGTTATTATTTTCAATTTTAATGCTTTTCATATTTTTTCTAACTATTGTTTTTAACATTTTAAAAGAAATACATAGTTAGTATATGAAAAGTTTAGAATAATAGTAGGAGAGGAAAACTTTCCTAATATCTTAAAATCCATTGATAGTCACTGTTAATGCCTTGGTACATTCCTGTACTTCCAAAAATATATGCATAGATATTTGAAGGGTCCTTTTAAAAGTATTTTAACGTGGTTATCTTAATACGATAGGTGTTATGTATATAATTTTACATCCTAACTTATATTTCCATTGAATTATCATTGCTTTTTCCTATTACTGTATAAACTTCAAAAATATTTTACTTCCTGTGTAATATTCCATTACCTGGGTTTCCATTCCTTTATTTAACCATTTACTTACTGTTTCCATTTAGGTTGTTTCTGGTATATTTTCAAGATAGTTTTGTGTGCAGTTTTTTTTTTTTTGCATTCAAGATTATATGCTTAAAATAGATTTTCAGAAGTGGAATTATGAAGTCAAAGAATATGGCCATTAAAAATGCATAAATAGTACTGCCAAAATTTTTTTCAGAGTTTTTCCAGTTTAAATCCATGTCAGTAATTTTTGAGAAGCACATTTCACCACATTCTCAAAAGCAGGGAATATTATATTTATAACAAGATATTAAAGGGGAAATTTAGGCCAATGTTTTAAAATAATAAATGCCAGTAAACTTACAAGGCCATTTACTCTGTAGGATTTTCAAAAAGTAGGTTTCCAAGACCTGGTTAGATGACTGCTAAATCTTTTACCACATAAGAATTTTAAAGAATTAAAAAGTTAAGAGAGTAAGTGGAGACAAGATTGTTAAAAGGATTTTGGTTTTTGGAGAAAGCTTCTAGTTTAATGTGTATTGAACACATTTTCCAAGTGAGATGGGGATGGGGTACCTGCTCCTCATTTCCAATCCTGTAAAACCAGCTTCTGTAGTATAAATGGGTGACCCTGAGTTGTGTCCCATTCTGTTGGAAGAAATGGACTGGAATCTTATTTATTTCTGAGAAATCTCAAGTTTGAGAAATTGGCTGGATACTGAAGAAGAGGTGGCTCTTCTTTCTGAGTTTGTTGTGTGAAGTAGACAGGAGTCACGTGAGAGAGAGTGAGACAAGGGTATTTTAAGCCAGAACCTCTGGGCAGGTGTATAGAGTTTATCAGAGACAACCTGGAGGCAAGTTATATTTATATTTTTGGTTCAGTGGGAGGAGGCCCTCAGATGCAGAGAGATGTATTCCTGCACGTATTGGTTTTGCCAGAGAGAAAAGCCTGGCCTGGACACAGGTCTTTAAAGTATCCAAAAGGGCTGACAACAGAAAGGTCAGGCTTTAATCATTTGCCAGCACCAGAGAGCCAGCCAAATCAAGTATTTCTGGTAACTTCTTACCTTTTTTTCCCCTCTGACCGATAGTTTGATTTCTGCCCTTTTCATCCAGGGGCAGAGCAAGAGCTCACTCCACTGCAGTATCTAACAATGGGAGAGAAAGTAAAGGGAAAGGAGAGTACTGCGACTTCGTTTTTATTTGAATTTTTTGATAATTTATAAAGTTTAAGATTTTTGACACTTTGGTTCAGCCATATATCTTTTTATAATATTAATAATCATACTTATTTTTTCAGTAGTAGTCTATTTTTTAATTTTTTCATTTATTATTATTATTTCTTAAAGATTTTATTTATTTATTTGAGATAGAGCAAGCAAGAGAGAGAGAGCATGAGCACGGGGGAGGGGCAGAGAGAGAGGGAGAAGCAAGCTCTCCACTGAGCAGGGAGGACCCGGGGATCATGACCCAAGCGGAAGGCAGATGCTTAACCAACTGAGCCATCCAGGTGCCCCAGTAGTCTATTTTTTTTTTAAAGAAAAAAGAAGAAACAAATATGGCTTCTAAAACATGAGTTGGATTACATGGGAAACTAACACGACCACCTGTTCTTTTTTTAACTTATTTTATTTAAATTCATTTAGTTAACATATAAAGTATCATTAGTTTCAGATGTAGAGTTCAGTAATCTATCGGTTGCATATAACACCCAGTGCTCATCACATCACATGCCCTCCTTAATGCCCATCACCCAGTTACCTCATCTCCCACCCCCCCTCCCTCCGGCAACCCTCAGATTGTTTGCTGTAGTTGAGTCTCTCATGGTTTGTCTCCCTCTCCAATTTCATCTAATTTTATTTTTCCCTCCCTTCCTCTATGATCCTGTTTTGTTTCTTAAATTCCACATATAACTACCTATTCTTGAACATCCTTCTTGTAATAAGCAAAACTTACAATAAACACAATTATAAATTTGAATGGTAAATCCTTATCTGTGTTCTAATCTGAAATACCTAAAAATATTGTTTTTTTTATACTTTCTGTTTGATGACCGTGTAGCTCCTGAATGTATAATAAAGTTAAATTTTATCCTAGATACTGCAAAAATCAAATTGCTATTTAGAAGAGTATGTGGCAGTATAAGAGTCAGGCAGTACAGTGTAATGGAAAGTGCACCAAGATTTAACAGAAGAGCATCATTCAGCCCCAGCTTTGCCTGGTACTAATTATGGGACATTGGAAGAATAATTTAACCTCAGAATCTCAGATGTCAAATATATGAAAACAGAGAGCTGTCGTATAGTATAAAACAGGATGGTATATGTGAGGCAAAATGGAGCATTTTTGTCTCTTGGCCCCCTACTTCTCACCTCACGCTTACTCCCATTTGTACGGAGGGTGTCTTTGGTAAGATACAGACACAGAGAATTTGTCAGCATAATAGCATCAAAGCTTTTCTAAAATAGGCGGTCAATATGAGCAAAAGAAAAATCTGTTGATGTTTCTTCCTGAAACACCTTAATAGGCTGAGGAAGCTTTCAAATTTTAGAAAAATGTTACATTATCAGCAAGAAAAATAAACAGCGATTTACTAAACTTGAACACATGCTTTCTGTTTTCCTCCACCTACCACCTGGAAAGCAATGTGGAACTAATAATTATTTCTTCAGCAGTGTAAATTACCTCTGCCTTTTATTCCCACACTATCTTACACACAGGGTTCCCTTTCATGTTATAGCCAGAAGGGTCAGCTTGTTAAAAACTTGTCCCACCGTTCTCCAAAGTGCCATTCAGGGATCCACTCATGCGACTCTCATTAATGACAAAGACCTGTGTCTAAAGGAGTGTGCAAAACCCCAGAGAGTGTAAAGATTCAAAGTGTTATTGAGGCCAAACCATCTTATCTATAGGTGAGCCTTCCGGGTCATGGTAGATTCACCCTGATGAAATAAAGTGTAGAATTTTCCATGTGCCTGGGCCTCCTGTGCAATCACTAAATGCAAAGCTTTAGATCACCTCCTCCATACTGAATACAAATTACCCAATAAAACAAATAAAAGCTCTCCAAGGCTATATCATACATCATATAAATTGTTTAGCTCCATTCGAAACACAAGTATTTTGCCAGTGCAGTAGCAAAGTTAAATATCCACATTTACAAAAATTAGAAGTAATTGCTTAAAATCGATTGCAAATTAATTTCTTTCTACATTTCTTCAAAAGCTATTTCATAAAATTAAAAGTACACCTCAAAAAGGCAAATATATGCCTACTCTCTCTATATAACTTTTCATATGTATTTAGTTTTTATTAATGTAGCTTTATAGGGGTGAGGATTCTAAAGAAAACCTTTCTATAAACTTAGATATTGCACTGAGCACTGGGTGTTATATACAAACAATGCATCATGGAACACTATATCAAAAACTAGTGATATAATGTATGGTGATTAACATAATAAAATAAAATTTAAAAAAAATTAGATATTGCAGAACTATGAGGGACTGCTTATTCAGACCCTTGATTAAAACAATACTTCCAGGTAGGGGATTTTTATACTGTACTGGAGAACTGAACAAAAACCCTGTAATTTAGTTATGCAACATTACTCAGTTTAACTGGCACTTTATGTTCTCCCGTGTTCAAACACGAATGGGGAAGGAACATTCCTCATCCATCGGGGGATACAGACTGTATTTTGTTAGGATGGTCGTCTTGTTATGTCCCATTCAGCTCAGCCCCATTAAGCTTTTGGGCCTAGAATTGCTGCCTGCTGCCAGGATTAATATCTCAGTATTTTTTCTTCCTTAGTTTATGGTTACTTTTCAAGAATTAAATGATCATTCAGAAAGTTGGCTTCAGTTTATGAGCTGTTAAACCTATGGTAGA
Source organism: Eumetopias jubatus (assembly GCF_037043125.1). NCBI lineage: Eukaryota > Metazoa > Chordata > Mammalia > Carnivora > Otariidae > Eumetopias > Eumetopias jubatus. The sequence goes on along the minus strand of NW_028274820.1, from coordinate 74,513,388 downwards.
TATGATACAGCAGAAGGGAAAGCATAAAAGTTATTAGTAGCAACTTTCCTTGCAGACATTTGCTATTCCCCTCCCCCACCTTTTTTTTTTTTTTTTTAGCTTGACATCCATATTCCTTCCTGAGCTTCCATGTCTTACATAAATATGTACTGGACTCACCCAGAGTAAAGGGATGCTTTTTCAGTAACCGTCAATGTTTCCTCCTTTAATAGGGCAGTTTTCCACGTATGTTAATTTTCTTTTCCCCCTATCATATTTATTCTGTATGTGAGGTGAAACACCGTATGCCATGGAAATAAAGTCTAGATAAATGAACAAATGGAATGGAATGGAAAAAGTTATTCTTTTTGGTGGTCAAGATTCTCTATATGATTGTTGATAAAATGTGTCAGATTGACAGCTCTGGAAATTAAGCCTATAGTCTACAGAATGGATTAGCAATTGGTAGGAGCCTCAGTCATCATCAGCAGCAACCAATATTTGTTGATTTGAAGTATCTCAGCTAGTTCAGATTTCCAATCGCTTTAGTTATTAACTCTTTACGATCAGAGTATTGTTGCATTACACGGAAATTTATGAATGAATATTTGAATTATCATAGATGCCCAAAGGGTTTAATTTGTTTGCTTTACTGCTGGTCATGTGCTTTGCGAGTTTCCAACTTTTAGTGGAACTTTTAGAAACTTTTAGAAAGCTTGCTAGTGGTATTTCCTCAGGGAACTCCTTACTAAGGCAGTACTTGGCTACTGTGACATTCACAAATACAAACAGACGCTGTTCTCTTGTTATACCTGCATCCTGAAACAAAGAGAATAAGAGAGAAGTACATGCCATTTTTTAGTAGATAAATTCACCAGGTGTTTGTTATATGTAAATAAATTACATAAGTAAAGAGTCTTTTCCCCCTTTTACACATGGTTTACACTTGGTTTCCTTAAGGACTCTCTCTTTTTAAATTCAAATTGATAGGATTTAGGGCCTGCAAATTGAAGAAGAGTTTAAGAACATTTAAAACAGGAAAGAAGTAAGAATTTAATTATAAGATTTCCATTAAAATCGAAGGGCCTCATTAACCACTGCATTATTTTTTGTTTGTTTTTTAAACTCACCCCCAGGTTCCAGCTCACTGATTTTTTTAAAACTTGTAACACACTGTCCCTATACCACACTCCCATCTCAGCAAGTTCCTGCTCCTGGGTAGTTGACCTTGCTACCTTTTTTTTTTTTTTTTTTTTTGCTACCACTCTAACTTATTCATGTGTTCCACAGTATGCAAACAAGTTGTTTGCATAAGTTTCTTCTGCTACACTGAGAGTTCATTGACACAAAAGTCTCAGTTGGAGGCATCTTTGTAGGGTCATCCTTGTCACCTTGCGTAGGACCTGACATACTCTGGACATTCAGTCAGTATGCGTAGAGTAAGATACGTGTGTCTTACGACAACTTCTGTCCCTTCTAATCATCACTGCCACTCATCATCTAGCCACTCATCCTGTGCTTCCTTGCTGGACAAACTCTAAAACTTTGGATTGTTTTGAGGAATAACTTAACGTTTTCTCTGAACTGATATTTTCAGGTCTTGGGGACACTGGGTCTAAGTGCCCTAAATAAGCAAATAGTTTTCAGGGAAGCAGGCTACCATCCAGCCCTCATTGGCAGGGTCTGAGCTTCCCTAATGAGGCCTGACTGCTATTCTGAGCCAAGAGCCCTGTCTGTTTCTATTTAGCAGCAAAGTCCTTAATCTTCATCATTCTCAAATCCCCATTTGTTTTCCAATTTTTTCTCACATTCTTGACATAAGCCAAATAAAGTAGTTCCATTTCCTGTCCATTTTAATATCATATTTTTATAAGATACTTATGGATATCAGATTTTTCTGCATCTTCTCCGCTAGCTAACCCATTCTTCTGCTTTCAATCTGTAGAGAAAAATTCTGCTCCACTGGCTTTTGATTTTGGCTAAGAGTAGCCTTCTCTATACAGAGAGCTGATAGTATAGGACAGTCGATGGATGGGTACATAAATGGTTATACCGCAGTTTTGATAAGTTCAAGATGTGAAATGTGTTAGAGGACCAAGGAATACAGAGGAGAGAGAGATGATCTCTGCCTGGAGGTGTCAAGGACTGACTCCAGAGTTTATCAGACAAGCCACAGGGCAAAGGACATTTTGCAGAAGTCCACAGCATATGTAAAGACCGAGAGGCAGGCAAGAGCTTGGCACAGGAAACTGCAAGAAGTTCTGTATCTATAAAACATATGGTATAACTTCAGGAGTTGTGGGAGATACGACTGCAGAGTTGAGAGGGGTTCAATAAGTAGAGGGTTGGTACAATTGGATACCTGTTTTGGAAAGTCAACTCTGGCATCAAGGTAGAACCTAAACTGAAAGATAGAAGAATCATCAGTAAATCTAGAAATGTTCTGAAGTGAACAACAAGGCCCTTAAGGAGAAAATAATAGACTCACAACTATTTTCTATCCTGGAAAAAGGAGGACTTTAAAAGGTGTCAGGTTGGGAGGAAGGGTAAGAAGAACTCTAGGGAATACTGCGCACAGTATTGGAGATGTTGGATGTTTGACTAGAGCACGAAGTTCTATGTACATAGTTGATAATTCTCAGGATATAGATGTGTGTATATATATATGTATAGTAAAAGGATCACAGAATTATACGGTAGTATACATGAACAGCTCTGATATGCTCTGTGCCATGGTACATGGAAAGGATACGTGTGAAGAATAGAGAAGAAAAGTTCTCTGATTTTCAGGCGTTAGGAAGTAACGAATATAAATCTGAAACAAGTTTCAAATAAGTTCTTAATTGCAGATTTTAATGTTGTGGGACTTCAGAAATACATTAGATCGATGGCTTCATAAAAGATGCCAGGGATGTATAGAGTTGGAGGAAGTGAGGGTAGAACCTTTACACGGGGGGCGGGCAGGGGTGGGGATCATGGGAGTGAAAGTAGAGAGAATGGATGGAGTTTGACTCATTTGTGGACTAGGAGACTGGCTGGAACATAACTGATTTAAAATCAGCAGATTTTTTTTTTTTTAAAGATTTTTATTTATTCATTTGCGGGAGAGACAGAGAGAGAACAAGCCCGGGAAGAGGCAGAGGGAGAGGGAGAAGCAGACTCCCCGCTGAGCAAGGAGCCCGATGTGGGACTCGATCCCAGGACCCTGGGATCATGACCTGAGCCGAAGGCAGACGCTTAACCATCTGAGCCACCCAGGCGCCCTAAAATCAGCAGATTTTAGCAGCAAAAAAATAATAAGGAAAATTTTGCTAAATACAGTGGGAACAGATTATAGAGATGGCCTCAGCACTGAAACAAGGGATATTAAATGATGCAGTTGGGAATTGGGAAGCCTACACCTTTTGTCCTTCGTGGCATAATGAGGGTATTGCAGGAAGATTGGTCTGGGGAAGATGCACATGATGGATCCGCAGAAGGCCAAGAGTAACCTCCAAAAAAAGTTATTGGTCGCTCATTCAATTGCCTTGGCACCACAAAAACCTCTAAATTTTGCCTTTTGTACTCTTGTGTCTGGACACAACTTGTGTTTGCTGTTGTAACTTCTTTAAAGATATGTTTTGAGTCATTGCTCATAGCCAGACTGCAGCAAACATCCCCCCTCTGTGAAGAATGTGAGGACGTGAGTTTTATGCCCCTCCATGTAGAGATCCTGCTACTACTGGTAAAAATGCTAGTGGTTTCTCCTGAATTGACTTGAAATGTTTTACTTCCTTGCGTCTGTGCCAAACCTATACACATATTGAAAAAAAGCAAATCACAAACTGTACAGCACTGAGCACATTGCAAGCACACAATACATATTTTATGAATAATATACTATGTAAAAATAAATCTATGAACAATCAGGGAAACCTCCTCATTATGGAGGTTGTAAGCCTACTGGTGTTTTCCTGGGCATTTGGCTAATTCTGCCAACAGACACAGTAAATCCTGCCACCCTACCGTTCTAAAGCGTGTTGTAACTACAAACAATTGAGACCGATTTCAACAGCCACACAAGGAAAATCGGGCCTGCCTTTAGCTCTACCTTTGTAACACTTGGCTTTCATATAACAGTTTTGCAAGCTTCATTTAGTTGGTACTAAAGAGCCCACTGTTGCTATAATATATATGGAAAAAAGATTCTAGTCAGGCACACTGAATTCGTTGAGTAAATATGTATGGTGAAAAGAAGCAACATATTAGGCCTGGTCCTAGTTTGAGGCCTGGCAAACAATAAAATACTCTAAGAACTTCTAGTTTTAAAAAGTAAATTCAGTTCTGAAAATCCAGGCTCTGGGGTGGCATTGCCATGACTGGCTGCTGCAGGAGGGCTGACAGAGAGTTCCGGTAACGCTATGTTCACGCGTACCAGATCTGTGAATTTAGGAAGGGGAAAGAAGAAGCAAATTCAAGGAGGCAATTACTGTCAGTTACACCCCAAAGGTTTAAAGCTGTATGTGGGAAACATTAATAAATCGTTGAAGAGTAAGGAGCTGGGAAATCGCCATTTAAAGTGGAAAACTGATAGTATTTCAGAGCGGCGCACTTGCAGCAGGTGGTCTCAATCTGGCTTGGACATGTGTTTTGTTTGGCTTTGGTATTTTAAAAACAACATAAACTTGTCTGAAACTTGTCTGTCTTTATGTAGGACATGTATTCTCCGCCTCTCCACTTTCCTCACCACTCTGTATTGTCTTAGACTCCTTTATTTATGCACCTGATGTGACTGGAGTTTGCAACACCTAAATATTTTTGGGGGTTTTTATGGCAGTATATGACCATAACAGAAAGACTTTGGAAGCAGAGATTTGAGATGAAATTTGAATTAAGTGCTTTATTAACTGTGCAGTGGCATCTTGCTGAACTTCATTGTTCTCATCTTTAAAAGAGGACGCTAAAAATACTACTTGCTACTGGCTATGCTTACCAAACACAGGCTAAAACAAGCTAAGTGTGGCCCTCAAGTAAGATAAAATATGAGCATGTTTTTTACCCTAAGTGCTGTGTAGTTACATTCTTTAATTTTACAAACATTTCATAGCAGTTATAACTGACTTTGGGAACCCTATGTCTGGGCCGTTTGAAGTTTCTGCTCCTTATGTACATATGTTGGTAAATCTCAAACGTGACTGCACGATGGACTTAATGGTGGGATTTAAAAAATACTGATAATGGAATCACATCCCCCGTAATTCTGAGTTAATTGATCTGGGAGTGGTCTGGGCTTTGGATTTGAGGTTGTTGGTTTGTTTTTTACACTCCCCAGTTGATTTTAATGAGCAAAGCTTGAGAACCATGGCTTAACCTCAATTCAGTAGCAACATCGCTGAATTGTAAAATTTATCCAAAACTCTTTCGGTCATTCTCCAGCTACTTTGTGATAAAACAGAGTACATACTGTTTGTTAGTTTTTCTGTCTTCTAATTCAGTGGTTAGTGAGTGTGGCAGAATTAGTACCACCTGAGGTAAACTTACTTGTACCACCTGATGATGCCCCCCCCCCCCCGCCCCGCAAAGATGTCCTGATCCCCAGAACTTGTGAATGTTATTTTCTATGGTGAAAGGGGCTTAAATGTGTGCTTGAGTTAAAAGTCTTGAAATGAGGATAATAGCCTGGATTGTCCAGGTGGGCCTAATGTAGTCGTGCGCATTCTTGTAAGAGGTGGTGGTAGCGTTTCAGTCAGAGAAAAGATGTAAGGACTGACGCAGAAGTCAGAAAGGCTGGAAGAGGCCTTGTCAGAGGCACTGCTGGCTTTGAAGATGGAGCAAGAGGCCATAAGCCAAGGAGTATAGGTGGCTTCTAGGAGATGGAAAAGGTGAGAAAATGGATCCCCCACAAAGCAACTCTGTCAACACTTTGATTTTAGCCCTTTAAGACCCGGTTTCCAACTTCTGACCTCCAAAACTGTAAGGTGATAAATTTGTGTTGTTTTAAGCCACTGAATTTGTGGTGATTTGCTATAGTAGCAATAGGAAACTAACAAATCTGGAAATTCATTAAAAATGAAAAATATCAAGGCCTCTCCAAGACCTACCCTATCAGGATCTGTAGGATGTGGGCCTAGCAATGCACGTTTTTGTGAGCTCTCCACGTGGCTCTTATGCACAGTAAAACCTGAGAACCACTGCTTGAGACATGGTGTTTAATCTCTGTTTTTTTGGTTAAACTTAGGGTTCGAATGGCTTTGAAGTGGGAGAGTATATACAAACACTCAATTCTTCCTGATTATAGAAAGTTTTATTTATTTTATTTTATTTTTTTAAGATTTTATTTATTTGACAGAGAGAGAGACACGGAGAGCAGGAACACAAGCAGGGGGAGTGGGAGAGGGAGAAGCAGGCTTCCTGCGGGGCAGGGAGCCCGATGCGGGGCTCAATCCCAGGACGCTGGGACCATGACCTGAGCGGAAGGCAGACGCCCAACGACTGAGCCACCCAGGTGCCCCTAGAAAGTTTTATATTGTGAAATAGATTAAAAATAATCCTATGAAGAAGGCACTTTTTAAAGTGAAGACAGTGATGGGAATATCCTCAGTGTCTAGCATGACTGCTGGGCTTGTAAATGTGTGTGTTTTAAGGGTTTCTGATCTTTAGTACAGAAATTACAGACTTTAACTTGAACACATCCTTATTTGGTGAGCACACAATTGCTAATATCACTAGACATCCCCTCTTGTTATAGGAGGCTTTGAGGAAGAGGCAAAGTCAACCTAAGAATCCCAAATCATATCTTCTTTTCAGTTTCAGTGCTGTTCTCACGGGAAGTTTAATTTGAACCCGAAGTGGAACAGCAAGCACATATTCACACACTTTAAACATCCATGCATTGTCAGAGCAAAGGCGGGGCGGAGGGATAATTTACATTTTAACAAAATGTTTGTAATTTCAAAATACCTTGATTGACTACTACCCAGTGGGTGAAAACCATATGTGACCAGTAAACTTGGAAATTCTCTGCTTTGATTCTCAGAATGAAAACTTCAAGTGGCCCCACATCTGTTCCCTTAGGTCTGTGTAATCCCATTGTGTCTGTTTAAACTGTTGGCAAGTATGCATATGGTTTTGAAGAGGAGGCGCCTCTCTGTGAGGAATAGCATAGAGACTCCTGACTCATGTCCCCAAGGTTTCTGATCTATTCAAAGCCAAAAGTTTCCACTTTAATGTTGAATGGTGACTAGGTTAGCTACTGTAACATTACCAATCTGGCAGCCCTTGAAACTGTCTGTATTTGAACTTTCATTTGACCCAACTGGGTACTCTACATTTGTCATTTGAACTTAAGAACAATCTTCTAAAAACATTGAAGTCACTTCTTCTTCTGTTATTTATAGCACGGTTGGTAATTTCTTCGTCAAAGTACTTAACTGCATTTTATCATACTTTAAAATATGGTATGAGGCTCTAAAGTTCAAGGAAGTATAACAATCAGTTGAAAGATACTCGCCAGATAAGTAATCATACACTCTTGTGTCACCTGACATGCAGTGAACAAGCTGATGAATGAGTCAGGATTTAAATGGTAATTATCATTCATCATTATAATAGACTTATTAATTCATAAATTCTTGGTAAGCCAATTTTCTATAAAAAGGTTAATAATAAAAGTGGAAAAGAAAAAAAATAGCCCCAATGTGATAAAAAATGTAAGAGCTAAAATATCTTTACTGCCACATATCCCTCCTAATTATCTAGTAGTTTTATATTAAAATATTTCTTAATACAAGATGATATTTTCCCAGTATTTTGAAAGAACAAAAAGTACAATTCCTTTTATTACTTACCCCTTCACACTCCTCAGTATGAACCAGTATAAATGTAAGAACCAAACTAAGATAATATTTGAATGCTCTAACTTAATATAATCCCAAGTAAACTGAAACGGTTTTAGACAGTGATTCTTATTAGTAAATGCCAAAGTATCACATTTCAAGTTGTTTGCTGAACTTAAATCCTGCGTTCTACCCAGTAGCATTTATACACATATCTGCCTCAGATTTAAATGAAAAAAAACAAAAAACAAAAAACTGAGCCAAACATGAAGCATGATTATGTCTTCCTTAATTTGAAAATACCAATAAGCCATGTTGAAATCAATTCCAATAATACCAGTAAAAAAAAGCATTTTAATTGCAGTTTGTATCCCTTAGTGCTACAAAAGGAAGTGCAACTGCACAAGGAAAAAAAAATCATTTTTAAAAGGTGATAAAATATAACTGCTAGAAAGTTAGAGATACAACTTTTTGAAACTAATTTCTTAAAACTGTTTAGGCAGTCATTTAAAATTGTTACTATTGATTATATTTAGGGAAATGAGACAAATATTTTATTTGCATAACTTCTCTCGATTTGGAGCAGGAACTACAGAATGCTATGATTAATAAGTTTTACTATACTTTTGTTTTCCTGGGAATAGTTGGTATAAAAATGGGCTATCAACTGGGTCAAATTGAAGTAAATGGGAATAAAATGAATCCAGATCTTTAAGTTTAGTCAGCCAGAGTCAGAATATGAGATCCTACTCATAGTCTCATTTTTGCATCTCATTTTCTAGGAAAATTTTTGGTTATAAATTAAAATAGTGTATTTCCCATTAAGTTGGCAATAGGGTTTGAGGAAGAAAGATCAAATTGATTATTATAAAACTGATAGGATAAAGATTATATAAGATCACATGTATAAATACAGATATGTATCCTATAATGGGATTTCAAATAACAGAATAACTATGGATTTTAAATTTTCCTTTATTATAAGTAAAATTTAATAATACAATGCAGGTCCAGATTTCTAGGGCAAAGGCAGGTAAACCTATTGTGTTAACATAGTGATTGCAGTTTTGTTCATATAATAGCTGTATGATTGGGAAGACGTTGCCTGACAAATGTTTGACACAGCTTCCAAGGTTTCACATACCTTGGAAGGAAAGAAGGGAAATCTAACAAAAAATTGATAATAGCAAAAAAACAACATGTAAGAATAAGACCCTTTTTCCTTCTTTCTTTCATTCCATTTTTTTAAAAATATTTTATTTATTTGACAGAGAGAGACACAGCTAGAGCAGGAACACAAGCAGGGGGAGTGGGAGAGGGAGAAGCAGGCCTCCCGCCGAGCAGGGAGCCCAGTGCGGGGCTCGATCCCAGGACCCTGGGATCATGACCTGAGCCGAAGGGAGACGCTTAACAACTGAGCCACCCAGCTGCCCTCATTCCATTTGTTTTTGTTTGTTTTACTTTTTCTTTTTTTTTAAGATTTTATTTATTTGAGAGAGAGAGAAAATGAGAGAGAGCATCAGAGGGAAGAGGGTCAGAGGGAGAAGCAGACTCCCTGCTGAGCAGGGAGCCCGATGTGGGACTCGATCCCGAGACTCCGGGATCATGACCTGAGCCGAAGGCAGTCGCTTAACCAATTGAGCCACCCAGGCGCCCTGTTTGTTTTACTTTTTCTTTGTCTATGTTGGAGAATATGTGTGTTAGGTTAGTGCTTTGGTGTCTTGCCTGGAGGCTCATGTGTGTGCTTCTAAAACCAAATAATGGGACGGCACATCAGCCTTCAGTGGGGATTTTTCCTATGTAATCAAGAGTCCTGAGGAGATAGTTATACCCTCACAGCCATACCCTATTAGGAAAATTAAACAGGTCATCTGTACCTTTCCCAGCTATCTTCTCATTCTTCCTTCATGGCCAAGAGCAGAATTTCCTGAGGAAGGATGTTCTGTGTTAGGCAGAAAACCCAATGTCCAACCAAAATAAATGAATAAATAGATTAATTAAAAATAAAGAACTCACAGACTTGATTTTGTTGTTTTATCACAAACTACCTTCCAACATTGAACACCAGGCTGTGCCTGGGATTCTCAAGCCCCCTTTACATGATTTTTCCAAGAGCTTCTTCCATAATACTGCGCCTGGCTTTAAATGTTATGTGGCTGGTTAGAGATAGAAGAACCATCAAACTACGAAAATCTGTGTTATTGCTGAAAGTCTGTGTTATTGCTGAGGCTCCAGAGGACTAAGCAGTGTTCTATAATATAAATTGTATTACAATTAGAACAGTGTTTATAAAACATTGCAATATTAATTCTTAATTTATTTGAATCAACACATATGATTATCAACAATATAACTTCTACCACGAGTGTTATTTTGTTTCTTTGGACATTCTGCGGACCTTTGGGACCATTCTGATGTAGAAAGTTCATAGGTATGATCTAGAAAGGTCATTGTTGGTGCTGGTGTTAGAACCATTGACCTGTTAACTTATTCTCATCACATTTTCCATGTACTCTTCTGCCCACATAAATGTAAAGTTTGTGTACTCTAGAACTTATTAAAAGATACAATTTTTCATTGTCCATACAACTCTCACTTCAGGTATCGTTTTCCAAGTTTTTTAAGTGTAACGTTGTTCTTTATTTGCTCAACTCAGTCCCTGAAAAAGATCTGACTGCTGGTGTGTGTGTGTGTGTGTGTGTGTGTGTGTGTGTGTGTGTGTGTGTGTGTGTGTAGAGTAACAGAAGTGCTGATGAAGAAAGGGAAATGCATTTATACTATAAGCACAATTCCCAGGATTCTGGCTTCCATCTATAGACTGAAGCAATCAATCATGAGTGACATGATGAGATGCAAAGAGTAAAGATGGCATGACATGATCACCTACAGAAACTGTTATATTTATCCCATCTGTAACTCATTCATTGTTCTTCTAGTTTTTCTAACATTCTCCCACTCACCTCTGAAAAACTGGCAGAAGATTCAGATGGGTTTATTTTTATGACCTTGTGGTTTCACTCAATATTTTGGGGGAAATACCAACTCTCATGCTGACTTCTTTCATTAAATATTTTTTAAAAATATACATGCTCTGAAAACTGAGAATTCTATATTTATCTAACTAGTCAATTGAGTGCATGAGATACCTAATCTCCTAGCACTTAACAGCCAGGCACCCCGTCAGGTTCCCTGGAAAAAGCATGCTTATTGTGGTTACATTGAAACATTGTTTTTAGGATAGATTCCCTCTCATCTGCCAACACAGCATATGAAGTCCAAAACTAAACCATTTGGACACCAATCCTCCAAACTCCCTCACTCAAAGTCCTTTCTCTCTCTGTTGCCTTTTTGAGTGCTCTTCAAAGAGTACAACCAGAATGCCTAGCCTCCAGTCTGGGTTTTGACTCTCTACATGGCAGAAATCAAAGTGGTAGGATTCCTTCCTCTACCAAAGGAAGTTCAGTCTTAGGAGAAAGTAGTCCTTAAAATGGAAAAGAATGGACAAATATTCCCAAGGCTTTTTTCCCCCTCTCTCTCTCACAGTGATCTCACCTTTGCCTTGCATTTGCTGGTATGGATTATGGAATACTATAGAATTTATTTGGAACTTAAAATGCTACATTTTTAACCAACTGTATATATACTTTTTTTTTGTAAACAATATTTAATCATTTCCATGTAAGGGGCCATTTCTTTTTATCTCTTTATGCCTTCACAGCACATAGCTTCTGTTTTTCTCTGTAGATGTGCAAACTTAACACATGTATATGCATACTCATGCATGTCATCGTGAAGCAAATTTTGCCATGTAAAAAAAGTTGGCACTAAATGTATAATTAAATGTATATAACATGTGGATTTTTTAATAATGCACAATTCTTTTTTAAAAAAGATTTTATTTGAGAGGGAGTGTGAGCATACTGGCGCACGCTTGTGGGGGCCGGGGGAGGGGGTGCAAGGGGAGACAGAGACAGAATCTCAAGCAGTCCCAGTGTGGAAGGTGGAGCCTGACTTGAGGCTTGAACCCATGACCCTGGGATCGTTACTGGAGCTGAAATCAAGAGTTGGGCACTCAACTGACTGAGCCATCCAGGCACCCCAATAATACACAATTCTGACATTTAAATTTTTACATTAAAACTCCCGGGTTAGAATATTAGCTCCTTGCAGGCAAGAATTTGTCTTTTCATGTTCATTGCCATATCTCCAATATTTGGCACATAGTAGGTACACATTTAAGTATTTGTTGAATAAATTAGAAAAGTATCTTTAACCCTGAAACTTCATCAAACAGGAAAAAGATAATTTGTAATAAAGCTATGACATGATTTTTGATCAATAGAGTATAAATAATGCTTGATGAAAGGGAATACAAGTTTTTATTTTATTGATTTTTGATCAATAGAGTATAAATAATGCTTGATGAAAGGGAATACAAGTTTTAAAGGGAATACAGACAGCCTTTGAACTTTGACAGTTTTAAACAGGAAGCTGGTTTAAGGGAATCAACATAGAGTTTCTGTTGGGAGGGAGATGGTCTTCCTTCAGATCTGCTATGAAGCTGGCACGCACAGGTACAGCTATCCCAGGTGGACAAATAAGGAAATGTTTCCGTGCTGACAGACAAGTAACTGCTGAGCCCTTTAAGTACCTCCTGTAGCCTCTGGTGTTTCAGTCTCCTTAGGAATTCCCTGGACCTCCCAGCAGTCCCACAAAGAAAGGGCTAGTGCCCAGTGTAGCAAGGGGCCTCTGGCACTGTGGCCAGAAATTATTCTGATTGGCCAGTGTCTCTGTTGTACTGGTGCTAAATATTTTGAGTATCGTCTCTGTCTTCCTGTTAGAGTTCTGACAGGAAGCCAGTTCTTTCCTTCCCAAGGGTTTCATGAGAAATGAAAAGTTGTCCTACCTACTGTACGGAAGGTCATTCAAAGGTTTGTAGAAAGTAGGAAAGAATGTGAAATTTTAATAGAGGTCAACAGCACAGAACAAAGAGGAATGAGATGATTAGTACTTAAGAGATTTAGAGTAAAAGAGAGCAGAGATGAGAGAATAATGCCTTATCTTGGGTTAGCTGGTGAGGCACAAGGAATGTGAAGAACAGAACACCTTGACCACATAATGATGGGAAGAACCTGGAAAAGGGAGGTCAGACATTGGAGACATGAATCTAGCTACAGTGTCTCGTCCATGGGCATTCAGGCAGGCTAATGGAGGCATCTGAGTGTGTGCACCCATGAGCATGCACACACACATCAAAGACCTAGATATGAAATTCATTAATCTAATGTGTTGCTAAGCAGGGGTAGCAGAAATCCAGGCAATGAGAAACCACTGATGTGTAAGGCAAAGAGTAGCATAGCAGACCTGGTTGGTCAACCTAGCGCCTTAATCTAGAATAGAAGTTGATGTCAGAACCAGAGAAACAATGGTTGCTGGGGGAAATAGGTCCTTGTGTCAGGGTTGTATGTGCTTCATGACTCATTAAACTTAAAACTAGTCAAGCATCTTATGGATTTCAGCTTTTACAATCAGTATGTGAGCTAGTCACTTGAGAGCACTCCCTGGGTGGCTCAGTTGTTAAGCGTCTGCCTTCGGCTCAGGTCATGATCCCAGGGTCCTGGGATCGAGCCCTGCATCGGGCTCCCTGCTCTGCGGGAGGCCTGCTTCTCCCTCTCCCTCTGCCCCTGCTTGTGTTCCCTTTCTCACTGTGTTTCTCTCTCTGTCAAATAAATAAATAAAATCTTAAAAAAAAAAAAAAAACTGGTTTTCATCTGATTTCTTCTTGCTGTCTTTGAACTTTTGACTCCAGAACTTTGTCTCCCATTTTTAAGAATCTATTTGCTTTAGACTTTAATTCCTTCCAGTGCATGGACCTTGCTCTCCCAAGACACAGTATATACTCATATATATTATGTACTCTGGTTTTCTCTAGCCCACTCTGTCACACACACCCTCTAGTGGGGACTCCTGGCCCCACCATCCTGATAAGTTTCTTGCTTCAACTGAAGTGTAGACACTACTCCAGCCTCAGGCTAGTGAACACAGTCTTTACCCTCGCCACCAAGCTAGCAACCAGCTGAAGGCTGAGCCTCCCATTGGGTAAAGGTATGGGAAACTTTATATGAACCAGTCAAGTTGAGGAAGAGGACAGAGTTCTAGTCTCGTTGTTCCACAACGAGAATATGAGACAATCTGAGGCAAAAGCCCCCATTGTATACTCTGCACAATTCAGAAAGCATGTAATCAGTGCTGCCATTCAGAGGGTTCCTATTTGTACTGTTTTTATGTTTTGTTCTGGTTTTATGAGTGATAAGGTAACTTCTAAGTCACACTGGCGAGTAATGCTGTGTGTTCTGGTCAGCTTCCTACATGGGTCAGCTGGACATGCAGCTGGTGATCAGTGACCTTAACAGTAGTATGCTGGAGAATGTACAGTCACCTCCCTTGAGAAGCAACACACACAGATGTAGCAGCATAGTACATGAAGGGGGAAAATAGTTTACAATACTAAAGAAAGGAAGAATGACCTATATAACAAGAAGGACAACATCTTGAGAATAGATACTGACCATTAGACATTGTACAGAGTCTGTAAACCTGCCACACACATAAGAACAAGAAAGCTGTTGGGAATACAGGACTAAAATCTTGGCTCAGCCAATTCCTGGCAAAAGAATTACTACCAACTCCCTATTGAGGAGGAATAAATAATAAATACTAAACTCATACACCTATAGTGTAAGTTTAACTCATAATTCATATACAACTTAATCTAGTTAATATTTTATAAGTTTGTCCACATGGTGATCAAATTATTCTTAAAGAAGTTTCTTGGATTTAAAAGCCCAATTAAAGCTCCCTATCCAGGTGTTGAGAGAAGCTTCCAATTATTTTATCAATAGACCAATGCCTCAAAAAATCTGACTTGTTCTTAATTGGGCATTTTACATTCATTCCATCTTTGGAAAAAAACGGTAGAGAAAATGAGAAGAGGACTAGATGATCAGTACCCTAGAAAATTTTAATAACAAATAAATGAGGAGGTAAAGTCTTTAAAAGTAGTAATGAATAGTTAACTCCCAATATACCATATGAACACCAAGAGCAAGTTTTCATGGATCTATTCATAAAGAGGTGTGGTTTTTTCTTAGCCTTATTTTTTGGATAGCAAGGAATGTTTTTAGTAGCAATATTCATTTATGAAATAAATGTGGATTCAATTAACAAACTATATTCATACTCTCTCAAATTCCTGTTTTTAAACAATTGGGTTCACTGAGCAAGCTAATTTAATGCCTTATTAAAAAGAAAAAAGAATGGACATTCTCTCCAGTCAAATATACATGTGGATAGAATTTAAGCAAGTAAGCCTTTTCTCTGTGGAATACAAAAATATAACTGAGTATGTATTTTAAACACATACACACAATGGAAGAAATCAAACTAAATGTGTGTGTTTAACCTCTTCAACTTTCCAAATACTGGATGCGGTAAGATTGGGTATGACAGTCAAGTAGCTAAGTTGAAAGTTTTCTCTTTGTATATGTTATTTTTGCCCTTCTCTCTTCAGAATCTAAATGGAAACAGATGACTTCTTCAGAGGTAGTTAGCCATTCTCGTAAAAAAGAAAACCTGTCAGTTTTACAAAGATGAATTAAATGATTATAGCAATAATCAATATTTAAAAAATAAGGCTGGGAAAATTAAATCATGTTTGCTTTTGAATGTTTAGTTCTGTTTCTCATTCTTGTTTCACATATGATCATCATTTGGAATAATAATAACCATATATCCAAAGAAACAAGGGCAAAAAAGAAGATAGAATTATCATAGTTTCTATAGTATATTTAATACATTTCCTTTTTGTGCAGCTTACCAGGTTTCTACTAAAGACAGAGATGAGTAGAGATGCTACAATTATACCAAATGGCCAAGGAAAATTAAATTTTATTCCTGATTACCTTGATTCTCAGGAGAGATCTTGTGAGAATTAATGTTTGTTGTAGGAATTTATACAATCTTATTATTTCACTTTTATCTATATCAGTTAGTGTAGAAACAATGGATATATCATAGCTTTTATATAACTTTCAATTCTCATCTGGCATCTCAGCTTGATTGTCACCAGTGGTGTCCCGAAACCATTTTAGGCAAAATTATGAAATAAACAGTTAGCTCTGGCTTTTCTACTTCCCTTGCCAACCTTTTTTGACGTTGTTTTTCTTTCTTGTTTCTTCAGAATGTTCTCTTGTTTAATGGTTTTTGTCTTTTAGTCAGTTAAACATTAGATACTTAACAAACTGTCCCATTCAAGAATTAACTGCATTCACACTTCTTTTGTTAAGAAAAAGAACCCTCTAATTTCATAGGATACTTTAGGTGATGAGAATTCAGGTACTATGGATCATGGAAAGAGAATATTCTTGGTTGAGAGGTCTTAGCATCACTGTAAAAAACCTACCTCTTGCTTTATTCTTAAGACATCCCTTAAAGGGGTGTGTGTGTTTGTGTGTGTGTGTGAGAGAGAGAGAGTGTGTGTTTGAGAGAGAGAGACAGAAAGAGCACAAGAGAGTGTTTTCACACTTTCCCCAGCAATAAAAATAACCACAATCCTGTAAACACATTTATAAATCTCCAAAGGGATTTTTTTTTATGTCTGCCATAATTCTGAGTGTTGCATGGATAAAATGATCATACCCAGATAAAAGAGGCTACATTCACTTACTATATATATATAAAACTTGGGGGAGAAATACTCATAGGTAATAGTTACCTATATGTCTTAAGCTGTTGTATTTTATCCACCAGAGGATGCTTTAACAATGCCAAGGTGATTTATTTCTAAATGCAGGAAATGACCACTGTAATTTGTGAGGATTCACAACCAGAACTAGGCAATGCTATTGAAACCAATGAGTAATCAGAAGAGTTGATAGCTATTCTTTAAGACTCAGACTTCCTATGGGGCATGACACTTTTGCAAACAACAGTTAGTGAACCATGGTTCTATGAAAATCAATTATGATCACTGAAATTTGGGGACATGCCAATATTTAGCAGAATATGCTTTATAAACTATGTAACTTTTACTAGAAGAAAAATCTGCAAAAGAATATCTGAAGCTATAACTATAGGATTAATATTTTTTTTTTTTAGAGAGAGAGAGAGGGATAGAGAGAGAGGGAGAGGGGGCGCTCCCAGGGCGGGGGCTATGCAGAAACAGAGAGAGAGAATCTCAAGCAGGCTCACAACTTGGGCTCGATCTCATGACGTTGAGATCATGACCTGAGCTGAAATCAGGAGTCAGACGCTTAACGAACTGAGCCACCCAGGCACCAGCTAATCACCCATATGATTAATTTTTTTGCCACTAGAAATATCAGTCATTAAATACCAAACATCTTCCTCAGAGCTGCTGGAGATGTTAAGTCAATATGTAAAATGCCAACAAGACATTGTGAAATACGTTCCCTGTAGAATATTCACACTGGAGACTGTTTCAGTCTACCAAGTACGTATGCCACCATCTCAGCAAGCAGTGAGTCACTATCTATAAAAATTCAGAACTTGCTTAATCTGAAAGTTTGCCAATTATGGCAAGAAAATTACCAGACCAGAAAAATGCAGAGAATCTGAGGCATTGCCCTAAGTTGGCTCATTCATTATCCAGTAATCCACATCATCAAGAAGTGTTGGGGGGAGAAAACAAAGGCAGCAAGGAAGAGGGATCAAATAACCAAGGCCAGCCCCTTTAAAAAACCCAATTAAGCTTTTTTTCCCCCCTCATCTCATTTCCGTTGTCCTTCTGATACCCTCTTTCCTGGAATCAGAAGGTATGCTTTGTCCTACAGTCCTCTCTACCCTTTGCTCTTGCATTAAAACTGACCTCTTTCTGATCCTGTATTCTATAAAACTGTATTTTTGGAAGATCGTTTCTTTCATTTACTTAAGTATTTTAAAAATATCTCCTATTATTAAATGATGTGATAGGTGTTAGTGATACAAAGATGATGATGCAAAGATGAAAGTTACTTCATCCCTGTGTGGATGAAACTATACCTATGAATAGGCTAAAACTGTATTATTTGTAAGGTCTGTCTAGTTTCGCATTTTAATAGACTACTTCTATAGGGAACTAATAACCTAAAAAAAGTCATTTTAAAAGAATTTTAGGTACTGCATGGGGAGTGGAGGGGTATTTTAGGTGTAGATAGGAAGATGAAAAAGGCAGACCTTTAATAGTCACACAACATGTTGGCTCATTCAGTATTATTTTTATGAGGATGTAACACCATTACCAAGTAAATATACCTGTTAAATACTAAAATTATTTGATCACTGTGGAATATTAATGTATGGTTATCCTGAAAGTCCTACAATGGTAAAGTCAAGATTGGACCTTGAGAATTGAATCTCAGCCGTGAAGTAAGGTCATTCTCGTAAGTAGTCACCTCAGTAAGAGCCAAGTGAAGGAACATCCAGAGGTAGACATCAGTGGTTCTCAGAGGTGATTTTGCCCTCCAGGAGACACCTGACAATGTTTGGAAACATTTTTGATTGTCACAGCTGAGGGAGGTACTAATGGCATCTAGCGCATAGAGACCAGGGCTGCTACAGAACATTCTACAATGCACAGGGCAGTCCCCCACAACAAAAAATTACCCAGCTCTAAATGTCAATGGTGCTGAGGTAGAGAAACCCTCACATAAAGGTTTGGCATGTGGCTTCTCTTCTCCTGAAGGTACCTGTTTTACATCCTGAGATTTTTCCAACAATGGGCTATGGGCAAGTTCATCATGATAGGATTAAAAATGTGGTGTTGTACCAACCCTACCTAAAAGCATTCAATGCATTTCTCAAACTTGAGTGAACATTAAAATATATTGGCTACTTCTTTAAAATATATATTCCTAGTTTGCACCCAGGGATTCTTATTCAGTAGGTTTAGAATAGGACTCAGGAATCTTAATTTTTCAGGTGATTGTGATGTGAATGTTTGGAGGACCACCATACAATAGGAAACACTGATATGTTGGATAAAACCCAAGTTCTTTAACATTCATACAAGTCTCCACCATGATCTAATCCCTTCATATGTCTTCTCAGGGATATATTATCCCTCTTCTCTTATACTCTATGTTCTAGCAATACTGATCTACTTGAAATTTATTGGAACATTGTACTATTTTACGAATTCCCCACCATTCATATGTTTTTTCTGACTGGGTCCTCTTTGCTTCTCTGTCCTGCTGGTGGCTAACCAGTAGTATGCTGGGAAATGTTTAGTGGATATCCAAAAACAAACAAAAATTCCCTGAGTTGTAGTATTTGCCTATTTCTGTGCTATTAAATAATCCCACCAGGGCCACGTTCAAGCTGCCAATGGGACATTTCTGGGAAGAAATGTGCATAATCAGCTCTTGAGAGCCAGTGTGAGCCAGCTCCAGCACAGCATTACAAGTAATCCTTATCTTGTAGCCTTCCTTGAGCCTTTCCTGATGGTCTGAGGGTATTTCTTGCCCATTTAATATTGCAGTTATTACATTCTCTCATTTGTATTTCTTAACACACACGTTACTTAACTAGACTGTGAGTTCTTTGAAATGAAGGCCTGTGGTAATAAAAAATGTGTTTAGTTAAATTACATTTTAATTCAAATGTTTGTGTATTTATGGTGCTTTCTGTATGTTTTCCTTTTGATATACCAAATTATTTAATGAAGTGTTAAAATCTTTAAAGTATTTTCTAAGTTTCAGCTTCAGTCATATTAAAGTGCAGCAAGCCAAGTTAAAATATTAAAGGGGAAAACTGTATCTTCTGGGAGCCAGCCTAAGCACTAATAAAAGTGAGGTATGTGACCTTGGGAAGTTAACTTTGTGCTATTTTTCACTGATAGGGGACTCTCCCAAAGAATCTAAGTTCTGGGTTATTTCAGTTGGAGGAAGTTGTATTTACTTATATAGTACTTTGTGGTTAACTTTGCTGAGTAGAGCAAATTATCAGGGACTTCTTAACCTGGACCTCCCTCCTCCCCAAAAAGATTTTTTTAATGTTTCACTCCTAGGTAATTACCTTCCTGAATTGGAAAATATTGTTGAGGGCAGAAATATTTGATAATTGCCCTGGTACCCAGAGAAGATAGAGTGAAAACTTTTTATGCTGCCATAAGAAAGAGCAAAACTTAAATGTGGGTAGATTATTTAATTTCATCTGAAGAGACATGTAGTTATCTTTCTGAACTCTCAAAATATCACCATGTATATATATTGTCCGAGTAATTTGTCTTCTATAATTATATAGACATTAGATAGTATGTTTTACTGAAAGACCAGTTCTAAAAAGTTTAACACTAGTGAATGTTCTCTTTCTCTATTTGTGTGTATGTTTGCATGTAGTCATACATTTAAATAGATCTAATAAATCATAATACAGTATAAACAGAGGAAATTATCTTCCTGTAAGGGCATAGGCATAAGGTTAAATTAAACAAACCACATCATGCTATGGTATAGTATGTTCCTTCAATGTTTTATGGAATTATAAGTTGAAACCCAAAGAGTGATGTCTCTTCTGGGAGGTAATGGTAATTATAAACCAAGGAATGGAGGAATTTAAAAACATCCTTAGAAAATGCACTTATTTGGTACCCATACTATTTTTTTGCTTATTTGCCTTTTAGTGATTTGTGAAAAGATGCAAGAACTTAATAGATCTTCTAGATGTGATTCAGTAGGGCAACTCAAACTATTCCCAACTCGAAAGCAAATCCAAATAATGTTTAATTTTTCTGGTTTAAATTACTCATATAAAAAGAAAGTTTAAATTGGCAGTAGAAACATATGCTTCTGGGGCAGAAACTTCAGAACAACGATATTTAAACTTAGATTAGCAATTACTTGATAAGACTGAAAATTATTGAAGAAGATCATTTTAATTTTGGTCAGTTGCCTTTTCAGGTTTATTTATTTTCTGTTGAAAAATCACTTGCTTCCAAGCTTATATCTCAAAGAGAGCTAGAAGAAATTTTGAAACACTAATATTATATTAGGCAGTCATCCCAAAAGTTGATAGGACACAACTGCATAGTAGAAATTGGTGATGTAAATGGCATGTGTTTCTCAAGAAATGGACTTTATAACTTTCTTAAAGCTTTACTCCCTTTGAATGATGGGCGTTTTTGCCTAGACTGAAATAATTATGTGGGGTACTGTACCACAGCACTCTCTTAAAAATATATTGCATCAGGGTCATGATGTTGTAATTTAGATTTTTAAAGGTAAGAGAGTAAGCTTTTAAATTTAATATCTCAGGGACTTTGGATCCTTTCCACCCAAAATTTGGCTCGCAATTTGTCTCCACAGATGATTTTAATGGTTTAAATTAGTTACGGCTTTTTCAAATTGTGAAGTAGCCAATTATTTAGCTTTGACCAAAGTTTAAACAATTAGTTCTAACCAGCACCAGTTATTTTAAAAGTCAGGTTTTAGAGGAAAAGAAGTAAATGTGGTTAGTTAATTTCTTATTGCTCAGGGACTTATATATTTAAAAATAAAATTCCAGAGATTTTAGTCTGAGAGAAAACTCCCTATTTCTGTGAATAGTTTCCCGACATATTGTTGTCTGTCAGTGAAAATTTAGAAATGGAGAGAAATGGTTTTAAGACCTAAAACCCTTCAGTCCCCTTTCATATATGTATTTACATGGCCCCCCTAAATTCTTACAGAGTTTGTAGCTTAATTTTGAAGTCAGCTATCATTCGCAAATTGTACGAGAGAAGGGAGAGCTCAAACGATGGCATCGATTTCCCAGCTTCACCCCATTGCAAAGTTTAGTCTTTTGAATTGCCTTGATCCAGACACTGCAAAAGCCTTTGGTGGCAGGTTGCCAGTTTCAGTTAAACTTACACAGTATTAGTCTTACTTGAGAGTTTTTGTATCGCTATTAAATAACTGAGCAGACAGAGGGACATAATGCCCATCTTGTATTGCCCGGATCAACAAGTGCACTCGAAGGCTGTTAACAGCCTGAAAAAGAGGCTGCGTGTGGGGACGCAGGACTCTAAGTACCTTCTCATGGTTAGTGTGGTTTGTACTTGTGTCCTTTTGTGGGCATTTATGCTAACTGTCATCTTCTGTTATTCCTCTTTATTTATAAGACGATTGAGACTAACCTTAGGATCAACATAGGGAGGATGGCTTTGGAAGGACAGAGGTAGTTTTTAAAAACCACTTTCCAAGTATTCTCTTTTCATGTTTAGATTTAGATGTTCTCCTCTTTGAATAAATGTAGCAAGAACAAAGAAAAATTATCTGATTTATCTGGGATTAAAACATGAGTATGGGGCGCCTGGGTGGCTCAGTTGGTTAAGCGACTGCCTTCGGCTCAGGTCATGATCCTGGAGTCCCGGGATCGAGTCCCACATCGGGCTCCCTGCTGAGCAGGGAGTCTGCTTCTCCCTCTGAACCTCTTCCCTCTCATGCTCTCTATCTCTCATTCTCTCTCTCTCAAATAAATAAATAAAATCTTAAAAAAAAAACCATGAGTATGCATTTCAAGAAATAGAATTGCAACCAATTCAGGGCCTCTCAGTTTTTATGGATATTTTCCATAACAAAGCCTGGTTGACTCTATGACAGTCCATCTATATACAAACCTTTAAGTCTAATAAACATCGGAATCTAGTTAAATGAATACTGTATTTTTCATAGTAATTTTGGAAGGAAGTGAAAACAGTGGACTGGGAACTGAGTGGTCTACTACTGTCATTGACGTCTAAACTACATACAGCCTTTAACCTCGGTTTTTGAATCTGTCACATGGGGTAATGTTGATCAGTCATTTTCTAAATTCTCCTACCACAAAACTAATGGCATTATGACATTACCTTAAAGACTATGGTCAGGACAAGATATAAAAGTGGGAGAAAAAGAAGCACTGTCCTTTTTCTAGAAACAAGAGATTTTTGCAACTAAATTTAATAATGAAGTGGATTGAACAAAAGAAAGAAATATGAAGTTGGTGTTCCTACATAATAATTTGATCCTCGCCCTCCTGACTGCCATAAGCACCCAAAAAGCATACAAGTATGGGAAAGAGGAAGTAGCTGCCTCATATATCAACTTACAGTATGCCAGTACTTATCAACTAATAAGGGCGGAACTGCTGGGGAAGGGAGCTGAATTTGGACCCTTGCGAATTTCCTGTGTTCCCCTCTTCCTTCCACACAATCTCGGAGGTACCAGTAAGTCAAACTCAGAGAGATGGAAATGAAAAGTAGTTAGGTCAACCTAGCCTAAGAAATGGGGGCACAACAAAGAGGAGGCTGGATCAAAATGGTGCCCTGTTGGGTATATATGGTGCACAGCGTGCTGTTAATTATTACATTGACATTTTGAAAGCTGCATCAGAATAAACTCTAAATAGGGTAAATGAAACTGCGACAACGCAATCCTATCAGAAGTTTTGAATAGGGTCTAGTGTAATCTTACTGGCGTAGAAGCACCTAATAATTGATTTATTGGGTAAGTGGAGAAAATAGAAATGTGGTCAAATGTTCTCTAAAAATATAAAATTTTCCCTGTTCTTAGTATAAAATCTACTGTGTCAGTCTATTTAGTTTTTGTACACAACGTACAAAAGATTACCTTGATTTATTTAAAGTATTATTTTCTATGTTCATTTATTAATTTATACGTTCAAATAGTGATGGAGCACAAACTATGTGCCAGGCACCAAGTCTGCACTGAGATACACCGTGAATAAGACGCAGTTCCCATGTCCCAGGGCATGCTGTATAGTCAAAGAATACTGGATTGTACATCCTTTGTTACAATGGCAAGTGTCAGCAGCCTATGACATAATTATAATCTGACAGAAAACTAAATATTCTATAATCAGGCAACTTCTTTCATTGCATATCCACTCCATGTGCTCTGCTAATATGTAAAATTATACTTACAAATGCTCTTTAGTAGCATTTTTTAAAAAATGAAAAATGTCTTTACTCTAAAAATTAATCCCAGTTCATTCTAGATACTGTTTTATGTAGAATTAGGATATAAAGATATTAGCCAAGAGAATGAAAAATGAGTGTACCTGCATACAACTGTGTGTTCTATTTTTTAGGCTTAACAGCTTAGCTGTAACATTTGTACATTAGCTAAATAACATCTCAAGGGGAGCTGGAGATAGAACCTTGATGTCTACTGATTGTACATGTGTGAGTTTGTGCTCTCAAAGGATGGTCCTTAAAAAACTCCCTGCTGGAAGCTATTGTGCATATTGTAAAAGGACTGTTGCTAAGTGCCAATTGAGCTAGTACTGTATACTTGCCATTTAAAAAGAAGATTTCATACCACTTGATTATGTTAAATAGAAATGTTTGAAATTTATACAGAATTACATCAAAATGGCACAGTAGTTATATGTCTAAAGAGCTGTGACTACTCTATCCCATAACTAATGTCAATCCTTCTGGTAGATGGTTTAATGTAAGACTGTCACAGAATGTATTACACGAGAAGTATAGAAAGTCTTAGAATAGTGAAGCCATAAATATATATTGTAATAGAAACTAAACCCATGTTTTCATTGAAATACACCTACATATATATGTATCTATGTGTATGTATGTGTATCTTTTAATGTTCCAATAACACAAATGAAACTCTGAATTTTAAGTATATGTCTAAATCAATCAAGTAAGTCTTTTTTGTGTGTGTACTCAAAAGAGTCAAAGTATTATGCTTGGTGCCATATAGGGTTCTTGTGTGATAACAATATGTTGTGTTACTTCTAGCAAATTCTTCTGAAAGTGTCATCGATTCAGAGACTTCCAATCTTCTCTCCAAAATGGGGGTGGAAGGAGTTACAATCTTTAAAGTGAATTGCCTCCATCAACTCAATGTATTTTCAGTGGATGTGTTCTGTGCTGCTTACTAGTAAAGTATACATGTCATAAATGCAGTGATAAGCTACCTTAAGTCGTAGAAATATGGAACTTGGAAGGAAGTAGAGTAAAGCCCATGACTTTACCTTTTCCTTCCTCCCAAGATCCCACGGAAATAACAAAAAATTTTTAAAGAATGAAACTATGCTGTGTGTAAAAAAAACAAGAACAAAACAACAATAAAAAAAGAAACCCCAAAACAACTTTAAAAATGGAGCAGCTGGGAGCCAGAAAGTTGGAGAAAATCTTGGAGATAGTTTGGAGGTGACAGAAAAAAAAAATAGGAAAGAGAAGCATAGCTCAAATCCCCAGGGAGATGGGTGCAAGACTTCCCAAGAGCCCAAGAGAAATGCTTAATCTAGAGTCAGCAAAAGAGTTTTATGGCATGTGAATTATACCTCAACCAAACTGTTAAAATTTTTTTTTCAGGGTGCCTGGGTGGTGCATCTGCCTCTCGATTTCAGCTTGGTGGTGATCTCAACATCCTGAGATCAGTCTCCCACTGGTGCTCCACCCAGTGCAGAGTATGCTTAAGACTCTTTCCCTCTCCTACACCAACCCCCATGCTCTCTCTGTCTCTCACTCTAAAATAAATAAATCTTTTTTTGAAAAATCTTTTTTCAAGGAATAAGAATGAGCATTGGTAGGCAATACGGCAGTCACCTGGGGCCAGGGCCATTGTGATCCTGTGCTCCCCACTCTTCCTACAAGGAGGTTACTGTTCTGGAGAAGTTCCAGCTTCATAAGTCTTCCTTTAAAAACAAAAACAAAGAAATGGGAACTGGGAAGGGTTTCTTGGGTGGGCATTAGGGTGGAAAAGAAAAGCGAGCAGAATTTTACTTACATCTTTGCTATTACCAGGAAGAGTTGGATGGGGACAGGAAGAGGCATTTATATGTCCAAGAAGCAAAAACATTGTAATACTCCACCTTCCTGGGAATAGTCCCAAAAATGTTCACTTAGAGGGATCCCCACCTGCAACCTGCCCACAGACCTCACAAACCCCAAACAAAGCCTGTCAATCCTTCCTGTCTGTCCAATAACACAGATACTGGCACCAGTATCTCCTTACCCTGCCACCCATTCCCCTCAAAGGATGGGCTGTTTTAGAAAACTGACCTATCTTCGGGGCAATGTATGCCTGTGAAATATACCAGTCAGTTGGTCCTTTAGTCACAGATAGGAATGAACAACCATATGTCATCAGTTGTTTGATGAAAACCCAGTAGTTTGAAAGAGGAGGATCAGTAAGAACAAATAGAAGTAATTCTGGGAAATAGTGTCCTTAGATTTGAGAAAGTGTCTGACAAGCTGCTATCATAAAAATGCTAATCAGAGAACAAAATTAGTCCCTGGGAATTCAAAATTATGATAGACAAAATTAAAAAAGAAAATCCCTGAATGACAGAAAAACTAACTTAATGGAAGTATTTCCTAACAAGTGGTTTGGGAAAGAAGCTTAAATGTCTTGGAATTTAGAGCAGAAGACAAAGAAATGAAAAATAAGGGACAAAAGTTAAAAGGTATGGGAATTTGATCCAGGAGATCCAAAATTCATTCTATAATGCTTTAAAGCACAGGACAGAAACAAGAAAGGGAATGGAGCAGGAGATGGAAGAAAAAAAAATATCACATCTCACAACTACCAGAATGACAAAAGTTGAGTTTGATAATATTCAGTATTGGCAAGGATATGGGAAGTAGGTCATCTTACAAACTGCTTAAGGAAAATATACATTGTGTATCTTGCTTGAGGAGAAATTATCTTTAATTCAGTATTTTACTTCTCAGAGTCTGTCTTATGGATGGTTTGCCCAAGTGAGCAATGATATATGTTCCAGTATTTACTTTAGTAAGTAAAACTCAAAACAACACATGTTTCTATAGTGACCATATATCTATGTAGTTATTAAAAATGAGTAAAAAACTTTCATATGATGATATGGAGAAATACCAGCTATAGACATAGTTAAATGCCAATAAAATTAAGGATAAAAATTGTATGTTACAAAAAGAAGAGCAGATGTACCTATAGATTCTTTTCTGTGCCTGAATATTTCCTAGAAAAAAAATAAATTGTGAGATTCAAATTTTAATATTCCTTTTAATTAGGTATGTTAATAAGTCACAGTGTTTTCAAACGTAAGAGAAAAATGATTGAATCTAAAGGTAACGCTAAAGAACCCTAGTTCATTTGATGAAAATCAAAAGTACAACTTCCATTTGTAAGTAATTTTTAATAAAGACAGACTCTTAAAAATAAAGCATTAAAATGGACAAAAGAGGAAATCAATACATTTTCATCCAGGACAGCGTGCATATTCCTGGATTATTCATAATTCTGCATCAATTAAATAGTGAATGTGTGAAATATTTCTGTATATTTGCTGATTTCATTATGTGTAAATTGAGGGGTACTCACCTAGTAGAAAAGTAGAAAGCTGTTTTAAAACTCATTTAAGGAAAAAATTAAATGTATACTAATGTCTCCTATTCATCTAAAAATAACAAACTATTTTATGATTTATCCAGGCTATTTGTTACTTTATCTTGTCTCTTCAACTACTAATTTCTGGTCACTTTATTCTTAATCACCAGAGAAAAATTATATAGATTTGAAATTCAAACATGTACTTTTTCCAGTTACTGTTGACTCAAGAAAACAAGTTTGATAGAAAAGAATATTGAGTCTAAGAGATAAAATATATACACAGATATACATTTAACAGAGGAATCAACATAGAATAACACATGAAATCATAGTGGAGTGGTGATAAAAAGAATAGTACCTAGGCCCTCTGAAAGGTGATCTCTCTCTCTCAAATCTTTATAAAAGTTACTCTTACTTAAAAAAAAAAAACAAATCTTTAAAAAAATAAAAAATACTAATACCGTATGATCCAGCATTTCTGGGTATATATTCAAAAGAATAGAAATCAGAATCAATCTCAAAGAGCTGTCTGTACCTCAGTGTTTATTGCAACATTATTCACAACAACCAAGATGTGGGAACAACTCACATATCCACTAATGGATGAATGGATAAAGAAATATATATGAATATTATTCAGCCTTAAAAAGGGGGGAGGGGGAGAGAAAGAGGGGAGGAGGGAGGGAAGAGAAGAGGAAGGAAGAAAAAAGAAAAGAAAAAGGAAAAGAAAATAAAAGATAAATGGTGACATGCATAGAACCTCTGTTGCCTGAAAAAAAAAAAAAAATCTCTTCTTGCCACCCATGGAGTCTTTCCAATGATAATCTATAACAGGGCTGATTGGTCCAGCTGTCTTCAGCTATTTATGAGTTGCACGTGATATACTTCTAACATGTTCAGCATTGGCTGAACTCCAAATCACCCAAAAGCTGGGGGAGAGGGACATGGAAGAGTCCCAGGAGAATTTGAGGAAACACAATACACTTGTCTCCCTTTTTCTGAACAGCACCCTCCTGAAAGGAAAAATATGTTTCCTTTCTCTTATTTGTGTTTAATGCCTGCTTTTTTCCCTCAGAGGGAACCTGAATACAAATGAGCTCAGACACTGACTTTGCTTAAAGAAGTTTTCTTCTTTTCATGGGTGTTGCTTATAATGATGAGTTCCAACTCTTGGACGTCAGGATGCTGGAAAAAGGAAAAAGGAGACAGCCTGATTCATTCTTACCCACTTCTGAAAACAGCGGTCATTATCTTGTGAAATTGAATTTTTCATATATAGGTTTCTATTAGTATATAAATAATCCTTTGCACTTGTAGGTACCTACTCTTGCACATATGTACCAGGAAACAGGTACAAGAATATTTGTAGGAAAATTGCTCAAAATAGTAGAAAGACTGAAAACAACTCAAATATATATCTATAGGAGACAACAAATAAATTGGAATATACAGGGGACGTATTACAAGGGAATTTTACACAGTGATGAAAAGGAACGCTCAACAGATTATGTGCAGCCATATGGGTAAACCTTAGGAATGCAACATTGAAAAATAAAAAGTCACAAGTTTCAACATACTGCATATCATGTTTTCATAAATCTTAAAAACAAGCAAAACTAGCCAATACATTGTTTATTCATTTATCATGTGATAAAATCATTTTTTAAAAAAGACAAAGCAATGGCAAATACAAAATTCAAGATGGGGTTAGTTACTTCTGGGGGTGAAGTGAAGAGGGACATAGAGAAGATCATATAGATGCATGCCAAGTTAGTGGTAAATTTTTCATTCTTGGATTGTGTGGTGAGGTCAGAGGTGTTTGGTGTATTATTTTATATATGTATGTGTAGGTGTGTTACATGTATTTGTATATGTCAAATGTTATGTTTTAAAAGGTAATGAAGAAAATAGAGTGTTAAACATTTTAAGTGGTTTCTTGGTAAGCTATGTGGGGAACAACTAAAATAATAAATATATTTAAAGTGGGGCTTCTTAGAGATTTCAGCATAATATTATTCACTGTGAATCTTCAAAGAAGTATATTTCTTAAACCATCTAGAAGAAAAAATCTCCTAAGTAAATGAGAATGCCTGTCTCCTAAACTCCTCTACCACTGATCTGCCATTATACCTAAAAGTACACTATTATCCCCTTAATGCATTAAGTAAATATCCACTAGCCCACTGACAAATTATAAATACCTTTGGGTGAGATAGTCCATTAATCAACAACCTTTTAGTATGTAAGAGTTTATCTGATAATGATATGTCACTTTGAAGCAGAAAGGATCTCTGAAGAAATGGGCAAAAGGACAGGTAAGTTGAGTTTCGATAAGAGAAGGGGAGGCACAAGGTCCAGGGAATGGAGAAACGTGTAGGATGCCTTGATGACTGCAGCTCTAGGGGAGTTTGTTGTGAGGTCAGGGAATCTCCTGACGGCAGAGTTGGAACAAGAGGAAGAGGGGAAAGCGGATTTATATGACTTATTTAGTAGCTGCCATTATCTCCTTTGCACACTTAGGCTTACTTTTTGATTCCTTCCAAGCTTGAACCAACCGTGCTTTAATTAGCTATGTTTTGTTTTTTGTTTTTTTTTAAAGATTTTATTTATTTATTTGAGAGAGATAACATAGTGAGATAGAGACAGCGAGAGAGGGAACACGAGCAGGGGGACTGGGAGAGGGAGAAGCAGGCTCCCCCCTGAGCAAGGAGCCCGATGTGGGACTCGATCCCAGGACCCTGGGATCATGACCTGAGCTGAAGGCAGACGCTTAACGACTGAGGCCCTCAGGTGCTTCTAACTAGGTATGTGGTAGCAGACAGTGTCAGTGCTTGATTCGTACCCCTGCCCCTCGCTCACTCCAGGGTTCACCTGCAGCTTTGATGCATCGTTATTTTATATACCAATGGCTTCCTACCTTAAGCACCCGTGTGCCTCTCTACTTGAGGTCACTTTCACCTAGATGACAGAGCAAGCCCGAAGTGTCTTATTTTAAAAGCCACCAAGAGCCACCCTCAACCACTGAGAGAAGAGAGATGGCAAGTACCCAAGCTGTCTGCTACTTAGAGGTGTGTTTACGTTGTCTTTTGAGGATTCCCAGGGGGATTGAACTCCAGTTGCTCCCAGTGGTCACTTACCCATTGACATATCCCCTTTACGGCCCTCTTCCCTCCATTTCTCATGCAGTCATTCTCACATTCTGCTTCCTGGGATCACCTCCAAAATAAATTACTTGACCTAAATCTTATCTCAGGGTCAGCTTTTAGAGGACAGAAAATTGACATGTATGCACTCAGATTTTTTTTTTAACACCTTCTCCTCCCTTTCTGATTTGTTCAGTAGCATTTCTCATGGATACAAAAAATGCCAGAGTAAGTGTTAGATGCTGCAGCATTTTAAGTGTGGTGTGTTATTGTGGTGCCCATGCTACATATATTTACATAAAGTTCTTTAATCAATAC
Source organism: Eumetopias jubatus (assembly GCF_037043125.1). Lineage (NCBI taxonomy): Eukaryota > Metazoa > Chordata > Mammalia > Carnivora > Otariidae > Eumetopias > Eumetopias jubatus. Next base: position 74,482,755 of record NW_028274820.1, on the reverse strand, counting down.
TATTTCTTTCACTCCTTCTACCACCAGGGCAAAGGCTCACCATATTGCACAAGATGAAGTTATTTCTGCTGCAGGCAGGTTACTTATCATTAAGCCTCATCTGTCAAACTCAATACAGAAAAATCTAGAAGCCAGTCCCCGAGTGACTGTTTTGAAGCTGTGGTACATGGTGGGGAGACTGGAAGTATGAAAATGAGAAGGGGGAGGTTGATCACGTCTTTTTAATCGAGAGCTGATGCTTTCCAGCATTGTCACTTTCTCCACATGTCAGTAGAGGAGGGTTTTTCTAATCACCAATGATCTTTGAAGAGTTTAACAGGCAATTCTATCTTGTATTTTGAGAGTTTGGAGCACTGGTAGCTGACATCAGAACCAGACTTGTAGGTAATGGATTACACTCTGCTAAGTCAGTCTGATCCATGACTAAATGTATGTCAGGGCACCAGGAAATTACACAATAAGGTATTGGTGTAGTCTTTTGGATATTTTCTTTCAGTAAATGCAAAATGGTATGATAGTATTTAGGACAGTAATAACAACAAGCAACTGTATTATGCCCTATTGAAAACATTTTACCAGTGGCCCAAGCTGGGAATTCATGATTATTCAAATGTACATTCGTATTTGTAAAGCACCTAGGAACCCCTTGCCTGCCATTTCTGAGGTAACTGCTCAGCAATTTCACAAGACAAATCAGAAAGTAATCAGAATTTTCCCAAGCTCCCTTAAATCAGTAGAGAATCTGTGTTGAATCCACTGACTTTTCATAGAAGTGATTGGGGAGCCAGAAGAAAATGTTTTCCTTTGACCTCTCAACAATGTCAGGCAACTTGCTGGCAAGGACCCACAGCACTTGTAGAGGAGGAATAAGAAACCTGTCCCTCTGAAAAAGTATGGTATCTGCATTTGATAAGGTTGGAGGAAGATCTGAAAAGAGATCCACTGTGAAACCCGCGTCAGCCTTCCTTGACCTCCCCTGAGGACAGAGCAGTACTGATGAATGGGGTTTTCTTGATAACAACCAAGGATCCAATAAACATCTTGGAACACACGGTGCCTCCTTATATGTACATTGAAAATGAGAAGCTAGTGAGCATCTCTGTATGGTTCAGGATAACATTAAAACCCAGAAAGAAAAAGTGTGACCTGGAAGATTTTATAACTGAGTAGTTATTCTAATGTGAGATGCCTCTAAAGTCTTAAATGAAAACAATTAGGTGGTCTGCGTAGCCAGAATTTGTATAGAGTGTTGACAGAGAAATAGCTTCAGTGTTAATTTAAACACTGAGGCACCAACCATGGGCAAAGTTTTCCATTTGTGTCATTTTTCTGTATGTTCCGTGGTGTACTGGAACCAGCTCAGGTTGCTTACGGAGGGGCCCTTGAGCACCTCTTCTAAATTCTGTATTTGCTGACGTCAATTTGGTAGCTTGAAATTGGTCATAGTGGGAATATATATACCACAGAAACAAGAAATGGGGAAATGTTATAAATCAGGGCTCCCTCCCACCCCAGCCTGTTGTTAAACATTTATAAGTATATGCCCATTTATATTGAAATAAGAAACGAAAACAAGCAGAGATCTCTAGCTCCTTGCCTTTGGCCAGGGAATTCATCTCACTCAGATACTTTGGTCATGATGAGCCTGGGCCCTGGGGCGACGTTGGAATATTCATGAGTCAGTGTGTTTTATCTGGTAAATGTCTAATTTTCAAACTCTGGGTAAGTGACCCAATGTCTGTGAGACTTAGACTTCTCATATGCAAAAACAGTTATAATACCTGCCCTGTCTATCTCACGGGCTTGTGGTGAGATTTCAAATGAATAATGCATGTGAAAAGCTAATTATAATATACATATAATTATATACTGTATAATTTATATACAGATATATTTAGTGTACTGATACACAATATTATGGTAATAGTTAATAATTAATATTTATTTAGTGTTTATTTTGTGCCCAGCGCTGTTCTATGTGTGTACATGTTTTAATCATTTTATCCTCATCAACCATATTGAGGTAGGTGCTATTATCATTCCCATTTTATGCATGTGAAAACTAAGGTACAGTGAGGTTAAATAACTTTCCCGAGTGCACACTATTAGTAAATGTGACAAACCCAGGCTGTCTAGCTTCAGATCCTGAACTCGTAGACAATGCAGGCTGAATGCCGAAGTTCCCAGAGAAATCTGAGACAGTGTTGTATATAAAGGCAAAGTATAAGTATTTTTGATGGAAAAGTGATTTGCTAGGAATGTGAACTTTAATTTCTGCATTGGCACCTTGTTATGTAAACCCCAAAACATAATGAAAAGAGAAAAAAATTAGATACAATGGACAGCTTCTTTTGCTTAGATTATATTTCATATCGAAGATACAAATACCGGTATTATTGTAATGCCAGGAAACCTGTAAGATTTATGTTTCATGGATCATTAAAAACAAGGAAAACCATATTATTTTCTTCTGTAAAGCAGTATGATCACATTATCAAATATTTGTGGAGAGGAGAAAAATCTTATTCCTAAAATCAATCTTATATGTTGGTGGTATTGTTTTTAGTATTGGTTTTCTTTTGCAAATGAGTTTAAAAGCATAGTTTAGATCATAGTTGTTATGTGCAACTTATATTCTTTTTTAAATTAAAATTCCAATAAAATATTTTCCATGTTTTTATATATATATAAATATATATATTGTATATGTATAACATTTATTTTCAATATCATGAGCAGAAGGTCAGAGATGACATGATAGTGGTAAGCAGTGGGACTTGCAGGTTATACAAGATGCTTTGTAGGTGATAAAACTTTTAAGTTTGGGTTACAATGGCAGCATTTGGCTTTTAGGATGCTTGTTGCTGTGGTGAAGATGGAAAGTGGTCAAAGGAAGTCTAGATTGGTGGCCAGGAGACCACAGAAGAGGGTTTTCCAGTAGTTCAGGGAAGATATGATGAAGTTCTGAATTAGGCTACTAATAATAAACAGCAAAAGAAGAAAACATTTGTAAATAATAAGTAAAAACAAGTGGTGACTAATTGAATGGAGTATAAGGGAAAACTATTTTTGGGGGAGAAGGTTTCTCAGTATAGTTTTGAATATGTCAAACTTAAAAGACTTGTTTTATTTTTAAGCAGGTATGTCCTATAAGCAGTTTGATATATGAACATATACATATAAATATATGAATACATTCATTGAAAACTTGGGGAGGAGTTATCAAGATATTATTAAGCCAGGAGAGTGAATGAGATGGCCTTAAGGATCACACTAAAAGACAAGGGTGAAAGGCAGAGATTAGAGAAGGATGGAGAAGTACAAAGACAAACAAAAGCAATAATTAATTAAATAAGCAAAAGCAATGATGAAAGAGACATGAAGAAAACTGGCAGAAAATGTCATGGAGACAGCAAAGAGAGACACAGGGGCACTTTATTAAGGCCAGTTTCTTTGGAGGGGTGGAGGGAGGCCAAACTGCAGATGATTTTGCATCAAAGTGAATCAGTTTTCATTATCTTCATTTATAATATCTTCAAAAGGACAAATCTGGTCTTATTTTTTCAAATTCTTTTTGGATTTATTGGTGTTTTTTGTTCATTTATTTAAATCAGCAGTTCTCAATAAGTGATCTGGGAACCCCTGGGAGTCCCCAAGACCCTTTTAAGGGGTTCTCACAGCCAAAAGTATTTTCATAATAATACTAAGACATCATCTGCCTTATTCAACTCTCATTTTCTAATAAGTGTGCAGTGGTGTTTTCCAGAGGTTGTATGACAAGTGATGATGTCATCATGCTGACAATTAATTGAATGTGTATTTGCCTGTAACTGTGTTTTTATTTTTATTTTATTTATTTTTAAAGGATTTTATTTATTTGTCAGAGAGAGCATGCACAAGCAGGGGAAGTGACAGGCAGAGGGAGAAGCAGACTCCCCCCTGAGCAAGGAACATGTTGTGGGACTCAATCTCAGGACCCTGGGATCATGACCTGAGCCGAAGGCAGAAGCTCAACCGACTGAGCCACCCAGGCGTCCCTGTAACTATGTTTTTAAAATTGCCCAGTTTTGCTTTTGAATATGGCAAGTGTTAACACATATAACCCACATAAACAAAAACTCTTTTTGCGTCCTCAGTAATTTTTAAAAGTGTAAAATCAGTTTGATAACTGATTTAAGTTATGCTTTCTTTGTTTTTTCTTATGATTCAGAAGTTACATGCCTATTTTTATTTCTACAGATGTTTGCCTTTAAGGGAAAAAGAACAAATACACATAACTAGTTAAAAACATCAAGAATTAAGGCACATCTATTGACATAACTAACTAAAGTGGAAATATTTAAGTGAATAGTTTTAATTTCCCTTCAGTACTCCTATGTCCATTTACTAGTTTTGGAAATTCAAATCCAAGATGTAATTAGTTTCATTTCCTTATCTATCCGCATTCTCAAGACTTATTTTTAACATGGCTACTATTTTGTACATAGTTTTTTCAGATAAATTTTTGTAATTATCGAGTTTTACATCTTGATCAATAGGAGTAAATTTGTGGAGCCATTATATAGTTGAAAATTTCTTTGTCTTTATATATGAATTACACCATGACTGGGCATAGACTTAGTCAGTTATGTATTTTTTTTACCCCACAAAATCCTGATTTAGTTGTTTTATATCTTATGGCTTTTAATGTTGGATAGAATTCTACAAAAAGCATTATTTTTCTTTTGATAATGTTATGGGCTGAATTGTGTTCCCCTCCACACCCTCCCCCCAATTTATATGTTGAAGCCCTAACTCTCAGTACCTCGGAATATGGCTGTATTTGGAGATAAGGGCTTTAAAGTGGTCATTAAGTTAAAATGAAGTTATTAGGGTGTGCAGTATGCTGTATGCAGTATGACTGGTGTCCTTAAAAATGGAGATTAGGAGGGCGCCTGGGTGGCTCAGTCGTTAAGCATCTGCCTTCGGCTCAGGTCATGGTCCCAGGGTCCGGGGATCAAGCCCCACATCGGGCTCCCTGCTCATTGGGAAGCCTGCTTCTCCCTCTCCCACTCCCCCTGCTTATGTTCCTGCTCTCGCTATCTCTCTGTGAAATAAATAAATAAAATCTTAAAAAAAAAAAATGGAGATTAGGAGACAGACACACACACCAGGAAGACCAAGTGAAGCCCAGGAGAGAGGCCTCAGAAAGAAACAACTCTGCCAGTATGTTTATTTTGGCCCTCTATGCTCCAGAACTGGGAGAAGATAAATTAAGCCATCTAGTCTGTGGAACTTTGTCATGGCAGCCCTAGCAAATTAATACAGAATATTCACTACATCTTAATGTAATCAGAATCTTAATTATTTCTGTTTATAACTCCATAAAGAAAATTTTAGGTAACATCATTATTCTAAAAGTTCACACCATATGATTTGTTGGTGTTTATGAACCGCAGTACAGAACACTACTTTTGCAGAATGTTCATTTTTTGAAAGAAGGAAATTCATGATCACGTAATTTTGGAAAACACTAGATTATAGCATGATTTCTTAGAGATGTTAATATCCAATTTTCCATCTTGAATGTCTAAGAGGGGGCACTAATCTGCTACTAATTTCTGAAACCCACCTTTCATTTGGAACAGTAATCCAATAAGTAGAATTTTTATATTTGTTGCAGAATGAGTTCTTTTAATCTGTAGAATTGTACCTTTTCCAGATATAAAAAGGTTTTTCTTTTTTTTCTCCTCCCCTTGTATCTATGGTCAATTTGATTGAAAGTTATTGCTCCTATCCCAACTGTTCTAATTCCCTCTTCTAAAATACCAAATGGCCATGAATGTAATTTCATTTCTTCCAATATCACATTTCTAATCTTCTCACTTGTCTTTTGATCTCTTTGTTTTTATGCTCTGTGCTCTGAAGATGGAAATCTGAAGATTTCCATAATCGTTGATTTAATTTTATATAGTGTCGATTTTGTTCTTTTTATTCCTAAAGCTGATATATATTCAGATTATTTTTAGTTTCCTTACAATAGTTCCTTGTTTCATCCTGTGCTTTTTTACATCTGCCTGCTGTTCATTTGGCATCTCTTTCATCTGAGACTAGTTTGTCTTATTTAATATTTCATCTCCTCTTTCAGTGTTCATGCTCCTCCATTTAATAATGAGTACAAGATCTGCTTTCCCCAAAACACTTCTGTTTGCTGTAGTAAATTTTTCAAGAGTTTCTTTTACTTTCATTCTTGAATAAATTTATTAGTTTTCTTCTCAGTTTATGATGTGGATTCTCTTCACAGGTGTCATGGTGGGTGTGTGCATGTGTGCTATGTATGTAAAAGTGTATCCATGAACATGAGAATGCACATGTTTGTGTTTCTCATGCTTATTGATAATAGGACTATTTGGGTTAGGTTTTTTTTTTTGCCAGTATTTGGGGTGGAAGGACTTTTCTTGAGGTCCTAATGCCCTCATTGCTTCCTTAGTTGCTGTCAATATCTACTTTAAGTTACTAAGTCAGAAGGCTGGTTCTCTCCCCCTGTGATTTTCTGGTCTGCAATTACTAATTGCCTAATAAAATCACTAATATTTACTGAGTGATTACTATGTGCTAGATATTATTCTAAGTGCTTTAGGTGATTTCACTCACGCCTCACAAAAATGCCTATGGGGAAACTGAGGAACAGAGAAGTTAAGTATTGCTGAAGGCCATATAATCTTTAAGGAGCCAAGCCTAGGCACTTGACCACTGTGTAATACCATCTCTCTTCTACATGCTATTGGACTGAGGGGGAGTCTCTGTCTCTCACTGCTCATCATCTTAGTGTACAGAATTACTTCAAATATTCACCAGTTATTTGAAAAAGTTCTATAATCTTTCTCTTGGGAAAACTGCAACTTCAGAGTGCATTGCATGCAAATCTGTTCCTACCTTGGAACCTTCCAATTGCAAAATTCCCATTACAAGAGGAAACGCTGCCCTGACCATGCCTTTCTATGATTGGCTCAGTTTTGTTCTTGGAAAATAGCCTTCAAATAGATATAGAAACAGGGGTTCTAGTGGGGAAAATGGTGTGTAATAGTCATGTCCAGCTCAGAAAGTATCTTTGGCATAGTAGAGAGGTGCATGCAGAATCCTTTCTGTTAAGACATCAAGTTTTGACACAAGCACACAGTGGGATTCGATGGAAATCTCCCTCTTTGTTCCTGCCTAGCCCTAATAACCTGCCTTAGGGCTCCTTTACTTTGGTCATGGAAATTCCTCCTGGGGTCATGCAGACTGTAAAGACCATTTCTAGTTACTAGCACTATGGAAACTGTCTGGTCTTTGTGCATTTGCATAAACACATTAAAAGGAAAGTTTAACCTTATATTTTTTGCCAAGTGGTGAGCCAGTCTGGTATTCTGACCAGGCAGTTTAGAGAGTCAAGAGCCAGGGTTAGGAGTGGAATGAGGACATTGAGGGCAAAGGTGCACAATATAGATAATTTCAAGATAAAATACACCTGAAACATCAAGTTCAGAGTTACGATGGAAAGGAAAAAAAATAATTAAAAAAGAAGGACCAATAGTAGCAATCAGGTAAGAATGAGCCAGAACTTAGGAAAAAGATCCATTGTGGTTATGGCCTATGGAGAATTTGATTCTTGTATGGATATCTTTCTATTTTCATGGCTAAGGGAAGCTATTTAGGACAAATAATTTAAATGAATTTATTTTTAATTATATTAATTATTAATCTATTAAGACCAAATTCATTAAACACGTAAGCCTTTTCATCTAAGGTGCCAAAGATTCTAATTCTAAGGCATCCCAAGAAGAGGGAGGTTCTTAACCAGAATTGTTTCATGAGCTCCATTGGACAAGGTTCACTGGACTTTCACTGAAGGGAATCATGGTGTCTTTGGGAGCCTTCAAATCTTGTATGAATATGGGAAAATGAATGTGGGAAAGAGTAGGCTGTGGAAGTTTAGTGAGTATCAATGAAACAGAATAGATTCATTTGGAGGTGTACAACAGGAGTCATAAGGCTCAGATCTGATGCCCTGAATCACTTTGAAGTAGTTGATTCCTGGCAAAGTGGGACACTTAAAGAGCTAAACAGGAGAGTATTTCCCTCCTAAATGGGCTCCCGTTGACCTAATGCTGATTAGCATAATTCTTGTACCAATTTTGATCTTTCTGCACTGCATCCTCAGGTTCCACCAGAAAAGCCTGATGATCCATTCAACTTCTGTCAGTAATAGCTGCAACATAGAGTGTTAGTTGTCCTTCAGTGACCTCACCTCCTTGAATTCCCATCCGTATGCAATTACCCTTTGCTTGAGTATGGGCTGTATGTAGGGAATTGCTTCTAATCAATGGAATACAACAAAAGTGATGGGATGACACTTCCATTACTAGGTTACAAAAACTTATGACTTTGATCTTGCTAGCACACTGTTTTTGCTGGCACACTTACTTGACTTACACACTCAAAAGAAGCAAGCTGCCTTGTTGGAGAGGCCTATCACAAGGAATTGAGGTTATGCTCTGACCAACTGAGGTCCACAGTCTGGCCATATCTGAGGAATTGAATTCTACCAACAGAAGCCAAGTGAACATGGAAGTGGATCCTTCTCTGTTGGGGTTTCAGATGAGACTGCAGATCCTGGACTAACACCTTGGTTGTAGCCTTGTGAAAAAGTGTAAGGCAGAGGATCCAGCTAAGCTATATCCAGATTTCTGATCCCTAGAAACTATGAGATAATATATGTGTATTAAAATTGCTAAATTTAGGGGCTCCTGGGTGGCTCAGTCAGTTAAGTGGCTGCCTTCTGCTCAGGTCATGATCTCAGGGTCCTGGGGTCAAGCCCCGCATCTGGCTCCCTACTTAGTGGAGAGCCTGCTTCTCCCTCTCCCTCTGCCTGCTGCTCTGCCTACTTAAGCTCTCTCTCGATCTCTCTGTCAAATAAATAAAACCTTTTAAAAAATTTTAAAAAATTGCTAAATTTTGGGATAATTTCTTATTGGGCATTAGAAAACTAGTACACGTCGAGTATTAGGCTGTGGACTAAACTTCATGGATTAATCAAAATGGCTTGTCCCCTCAGATACATTTCTTCAGTACCCACAGTTGAAATGATTATACTTATGTGTTTTTTTGTTTGTTTGCTTGCTTTTGTTTTTGTTTTTGCTTTATTAAAGAATGTGTTTAAGTATTTGTGATAGCATCTATGTCATTTCAATGTGTATGATAACTCTTTCATGCCAGTTTGGTATTCTCTAATAGAATCTATGCCTCTTGAAGGGAATGATGATATCTTATCTACTTTCTTTGTGTTTTCTGCAGTGTTGACCCAATGTATAATTATTATTCAATGAATAGCATAATGCTAAAATAATGCTATATCTGTTACTTTGGAAATTTACATTTCTACTGATTTGGGGTACTCCAAATTTTCTTTTCCAGTAAAAAGTACCTCATTTCTCTCAAATTATGGACAAAGCACTTTTCTTTTGCAATTAAAATTAAACATATTTTCAAATATGTCATGTACAATTAAGTTTCTAGGATCATTAACCATATATTTGTACAATTTTACTTAATTTATCTTTAGTATATTTTTCTAGAAAAATAATTTATTCATAGAACTCTTTCTTACTTAGACTCAGCAGAGAATTAAAGAATATGATTGACATTTACTAACTGAATGCAGTTTTTTTCCATAGTAACAATATTAGAAGCTTTATGATACAGATACAGATTTTATTAAAAAATGTCGAAATATTTAAGGATCTAGAAATCCAGTATCATCAATGTAAACTAAAAGTGAAACCCTAAAAAGTATGGTATATATCTAGAAATAACCAAAAGTAATAAATAATAAAATGCATGTGTATGTGTGTGCTTATGTATAACTGTGTGTATATTTATATATACAGACACACATATGAATATATAGTGAGAAAAATTAAAATGTAGTTTCTAAATAATAGAGATTCTTTTTAATATTTGCTTTGTATTTTATGTTAAATTTTATTGAAACATTTTTAAATCATTCATTTTAGTATCCATTTTTGTCAAATTATAATCTTTTATCACTTAATAATAGAGGATAAGAAGCCTTTTAAGCACATAAAAATGATGACATTTTGATGGAATTCAGTTGAGCAATAATTTTATCAAATAATATATTTCTTTTTAAAAATACTGTTAAAGAAAATATCACACACAAATTGGACAGAATAGAAAGAAAAATGTCATCTTAAATCATCTGTCCCACCTTACAGGTAACTGTGTAATTCTACAATTATACAATATGTTGATATATACTTAAAATACATGAAATATGGAAAGGATAAATTTATCAATACATTATGACAATTATTTATGACAGATACTCATACCATTTCTATAGATAGAAAAAATCTGTATAAATGATGTATAAATGCTGAAGCAAGGAATTTATAAACGAAAAAAGCTAGAAATTATACTATCAGTTTAATGATCTTCATATTAATTCCATTGGGAAAGCTAATCTGTAGAAGTTGTATCATATTCTAGCTTAGTTGGGTATATGTATTGCAGTGATGCTGCCATTATTCAAAACAATCCTGGAATACTTGCTTTTGGTATTATAGAAGAGTCACTCAGTGAGTTCTCTAAGAAAATCTGTCTTCTTTTGAGAGTAACCAAACCCGCGCATCACTGATAAAATTTTGCCAGAATTAAGGCTGCTAACATAAAAGTGCCATAGGTTCTTAAGGCAGTTCCAGAAGATGAGTTGAAATACTGTTTTGAACAGTGGTGTAATTGTTGAAATAAAGTGTATGGCCTTCCAAGACAGTTGCTTCAAAGAAGACAAAATTGTCTTTTGATTGTATAAATATTGGTTTATGTAAGACTTAAAACATTATGACAATATTTTCGCAAAACTGCTTGCTTGTGTGATACTATACGATGGATTTATATAGGCATGAAAATGTTTACTTGGTTATTCCATGGACAATTCTGTCATACTTAAAAATTTGTCTGAATACTAAATTTCAATATTAAAGGTAGACATCATTAGCACAGATTTGAATATAAAATATTCAAAAATAAAATATCATTTAAAATTATTCCTGCAGCTAGAGGAACAGAAAGTGATCTTTAAACAAAGTGTCATTATAAGGCAATAAAGAAATTGAAGATGACACAAACAAATGGAAAAATATTCCATGCTCATGGATTGGAAGAATTAATATTGTCAAGGTGTTCATGTTACGCTGGGTGTTATACACAAACAATAAATCATGGAACACTACATCAAAAACTAATGATGTACTGTATGGTGATTAACAGAACATAATAAAATTAAATTTAAAAAAATGTTCATGTTATACAAAGCAATCTATAGATTCAGTGCAATCCCTCTCAAAATACCAACAGCATTTTTCACAAAACTAGAACAAATAATACTAAGATTTGTATAGAACTGCAGGAAACCCTGAATAGCCAAAGCAATCCTGGGGAAGAAGAACAAAGCTAGAGGTATCACAATTCCAGATTTCAAGAAATACTACAAAGCTATAGTAATCAAAACAGTATGGTACTATCACAGAAATACACATACCAATGGCATGGAATTGAGAGCCCAGAGATAAACCCACGTTTATGGTCAGTTAATCTATGACAAAGGAGGCAAGAATATACAATGGGGGAAAGACAGTCTTTTCAATAAATGGTTCTGAGAAAACCGGAAAGCTACATGTAACAGAATGAAACTGGACTACTTTCTAACACTATACAGAAAAATAATCTCAAAATGGATTAAAGATGTAAATGTGAAATCTGAAGCCATAAAAATCCTAGAAGAGAACACAAGCAGTAATTTCTCTGACATCAGTGGTAGCAATATTTTTCTGGATGTCTTTTAAGGCAAGGGAAACAAAAGCAAAAATAAACTATTGGGACTACATCAAAATAAAAAGCTTTTGGCACAGCAAAGAAGACTGTCAACAAAACAAAAGAAACCTACTGAATGGGAGAAGATCTTTGCAAATGATATATCCCATAAGGGGTTAATATCCAAAATCTGTAAAGAACTCCTACAACTCAACACCAAAAAACAAACAATCCAATTAAAAAATGGGCAGAGGACTTGAATAGACATTTTTCCAAAGAAGACATAGAAATGGTAAACAGACATATGAAAAGATGCTCAACATCACTAATCATCAGGGAAATGCAAATCAAAACCACAATAAGGTATCACCTCACACCTGTTAGAATGACTAAAATCAAGAACACAAGAAACAGCAAGTGTTGGCAAGGATGTAGAGAAAAGGGAACCCTTGTGTTGGTGGGGATATAAATTGGTACAGCCACTGTGGAAAAAAAGTATGGAGGTTTCTCAAAAAGTTAAAAATAAAAATACCATCTGATCTAATAATTCCGCTATTGGGTATTTACCCAGGGAAAACAAAGCACTCACTCATAAAGATATATGCACCCCTCTGTTTATTGCAGCATTATTTACATGGCCAAGACATGGAAGCGACCTCAGTGTCCATCAGTAGACAAATGGATACAGAAACTGTGCTATATACACACAATAGAATATTACACAGCCATAGAAAAAGATGAGATTGTGCCATTTGAGACAACATAGTATGGACCTAGATGGGATTATGCTGAATGAAATAAGTCAGACTGAGAAGGACAAATACCATATGATTCCACTCATTAATGGAATCTAAAAAAATAAATAAATGAAAAGCAGAATCAGAACTGTAAATACAGAGAACAAACTAATGGTTTCCAGAGGGAAGAGGGGGTGGGATGTTGGGCAGAATGGGTGAAGGGGAAAGAGAGAGACAGGCCTCCAGTTATGTAATGGGTAAGTCACAGGAGTAAAAAGAGCATAAGGAATACAGCCAATGATACTGTAATAGCAATGCAGTGGGACAAATGGTAGCTATACTTGTGGTGAACGCAGCATAATATATAGACTTGTCAGATCACTAATTTGTGCACCCAAAGCGAATGTAACATTATGTGTCAACTATACTCAAAAAAAGAAAGAAGCAGTAAAGAAGGGAGAAAATTTAGTAACTATTCCATTTTAGAGATGAGAAGATTAAGACCTAGGGGAACTCAGTGATTTGCCAGAGAAAATAAAATCTTTCAGATGTGAAGGATATTAATGGAACATGATGTTTTGGACTACAGGGATAGCAACTAAGTAACTTTTAGGTTACTAGTAGAGACATAAAAAGGGCAAAAATCAGTGATAACATTTTGGGGCTTATATACATCGATTTATCCTAAGTTACTGACTTTTTGAGTGTTCTAATGTTTAGAATATTTTAATATAGCTAGCAATTTTAATGTATTTATCAAAACCAACATAAAATGAAAGAAGCCAGATGCCGACTCTTCACATTTTAATAGCTACAACCCTTATTTTCACAAGCATCAATCATTTTATACCTGGACAGTCAGAGCTGACATAATTGTCACCAGGTTTTCCTCCTCCAGCACATTGTAAAGTAAGTAGTAAGATGTTCTTTCTTTTAATGAAATTCTAAGAATCTAACTTTTTAATGGCATTTGGTAACACCTGTCAGAACAAGTAAATATGAATAGGTATTATTTATATAACAAGGATTCTGAAAATATTTTAATTACCTTCTTGGATTGTTGTAATCACACATTCTTTCCTTTTTCTGTAAACCACTTTAAATGGGCTGGGAACAGAACCAATAACTCAAAACTTATTAGCAAATATAAACAAGCAGTAGCACAGGATGACATCCAGTGAGGATAAAGTAATTGCAGTATTGGTTCATGCTCATTTGGGTCCTTGCAGCAAAGATTAAGCAAGAATGCATTATATGGGAAGCAGGTAGAAAGTGTGTTGTTCTAGATGTAGTTCCTTCCCTTTGTTTCCTTTTTTGTTTCTTCTTTTTCCTCCCCTTCTCTTCCATTTCCTCCTTCTACATGTGCAACCTGTGTTTTCCAGACCAAACCAGCCAGTACAATCAAAGACACGATTCAGATAATAAGTAAACTGTCATTGGTGTACAATTTTTTTCAGTGGAATCCCTAGAATGCCAACCTTCCCCCCAGATGCCTTCCTCTAGCTATCTAATGCTTTCAACAGTATAAGAGATTGCATCTTAGTGATTAAGGGCACAGACCCCGAGAACTAGCTGCCTGAGTTAAAGTATAGTTCCAGTGCTTAATAGATGTGTGATCTTGGACAAGTTCTAAACCTCTCTGTGTCTCAGTCTCCCTATGGATAAAATGATATAATTTTAATAATAAATTCTACATCATAGAACTATTGTGAGGATGAGTTAATGCACAAAAAGCACTTAGAATGATGCCTACCACAGAGTAAGCATCTAAAGTTAGCTCTTGCTAATATTGTGGACATTTTTCTATATATGTACACATTCTGAAAGTGTTGCAAGTCTACTATTAACTTTGGAGGGCTCTCTTTATTCTGAACATATTTCTATAAAATTGACTATGAAATTTTTATTTAATTTAATATTTCAATTTCTTAAACTCCGCATGCAGCCTGATCTCCACCTACTACATGACATTCAGGTTTTTCCCCTGACATCTTATTGACTAGACTTCAGCTAGTGAACTTGTGCTTGCTTTTTCTTCAGAGTGGTTTCTTCCTCTGTCTGGGACACTGTATAGTGCTTCACTGCCTAGTCGCTTGAGAGAACAGGTCCTAAGATGGAGCTGTAACTCCAATATGTTTAGCTGTTGTCTCTATCACGAGATCTTTAAGATGTTCACACAAAGAGCTTGGTTGGACAGGTACCCAAATACTTAATGTCCCATTTTGAGCAACCTGGGTTTTAACCACAGCTGAGTTCTTTAAAACAAAAAACAAGTAGAAGGTATATAATATGCAAAGTCCAGGTCTGTTGACAACTCCTTCAGCAAGTCATGTTTTAGATCTTGTATTTCTATTAATAAGTTAGACACAATTGTCTCATTTTTTTCCATATGAAAAGTAGATTTAAATTTCTGCACACGTATATGGCACAGTATGTGTTTCAAAGGATAAATACTTTGTATTAGTGCCAACTTCACTCCTTGTTTCAGAACTTTAAGATTCCATCCCAGCTTCCTCCACACAGATGTTTGACTCTGTGCTTAGATTTTTCTTTGTAAAGTACAGATGTTATGAGAGAGTTAAATACATCAATGCATATAAAGCCTCTTTTAATTGCTACTAGAACTTCTCAAAATGTTATTTCAGAAGTTACGACTTCAATATGGCAAAAAAAATTTTGGAATGAAGGTTTGAAAGTTCACATCCATAAGGTTTTGAAACAGTCACAGCCTGTTGAATTTGTGGTGAAATTCCCTAATTACAGTTTGGAATGATCAAATTATTATAGAAAACATAACGGATACCCAGATAATAGTATTTGCTTACAAGTTTTTCTCTTAAAAATCTTCAATTTCTTCAGTTTCCTTTAACTGTGGAACTTTGACCCTTGAAAAATATTTTTAATGACATATAGCAATGAGTTGTTCTACTGACCTTTATAAATTGATTTTATTGTTATAATCTCTAGCTTATCTCTCATCCATAAATATACAATAGCATGAACACACATATGTACATACATAGAAAGAGCCATGCTGTTTGTTCTGTATGACCACTGGCTACAATGACAAATGTTGTAACCACAGGATTTGTGTAGATTTTTTTCCTGTCTTTGTCCAACATAAATGATTTTCTCTTGCTAATAGTCTAAGATTACCACAGTGCAAATTTTGAGGCATCCCAGTTCTACTTTCTGTATGATTCAGTAGTATAACAATTATATTTCTTTTTCAAAAAACTAAACAAAACAAGACAACCCTCTGGGAAAGTGAGAACACCTATGAGTGATAGTATGCCTTCCTATTTGTCTGGGAAAGCGAAAACACTTATGAGTGATAGTATGCCCTCCTATTTGTCTGGGAAAGCGAAAACACTTATGAGTGATAGTATGCCTTCCTATTTGTAAAACCCTGAAATTCTCTAAAGCCTGGAGTTCTAGCAATTATTAGATCACAGTTACACTTTGTCAGGACTAAGTGTCTTACATCCTTTCTGGAAGAGAGGAAGACCCTAAGATTACAATGTATTTGAACAAGAAGGTGCTAACTTTGCATTATTTTCCATTCTTCTTCCTGTCTTTGTCAGGAGGATGGATCCATGCTGTGCCATTCTCTATTCTGGTTGCCACCTTTGTCATGAGAATGAGACACCAGAATCAGAATGTTTCCTGTGAGATATAATAGCATGCTTTCCTACTCTCACCTCTCAGGATGTTGTATTTAGTTAGGTTAGAGCCTCTGAATCCCTTAGGGCAGGTTCAACATTCACGATTCATGCAGGGTGTCCTTTTTGCTTGTATTCATCATAAAAGTATTTGATATCTTGGTCAGTTTTGCAGCCCTTCTCTAACTCAAACACACCCCTTAAAAAAAAAATTATTATTTTTTATCATTATCAGGTCAGTCACACGTCGCAGTTCGTGATATACAGAAACACCCACATGGTTTAATTATTTAAAAAAAACTGTCACTTAAAATATTACAATATTCCGATTACACTTAGGAATATAGAATAGCTCCTATGCTCTGGGGACAAGATGTGGTGTGATGGGCACTTAAAAGGAGTTCATTTCCTTGAAGATGTATTTATTTTGTATTTAGAAAATTTCTGCTTCTTAATTTTCATTTTGCTTGGGGTATATTTTTAAATTACTCTTAAATTTGCCTCATCCAGGCTAAGATATAAATACTGAATTGTATTTTTAGACCATGCTTCTGTCCCACCATGGAAAATGAAACCTGCAGATATACATCCAAGTAACCACTTATTTTCCACAAATGTTAGGATATATGGAGCCAACATGATAAACATCTCTATACAGTTGCATTTCCCAATATAGACAGCAATTCATACCCATGCAGGGCAAGGAAAGAGAACATGGTAAGCATGAGAAATCCCCTTGAATGTGAAAAATGTATATATAAGAAGGCAAAGAACCTTATGAATCTAGTCAAGGACACAGCTAGCTGTGTTATATATGTGAGAAATATTTTTTGAGTAACTTGAGTCTTGAGTTTTAGTCTCTATTTTTTTATTCTCCAGAAGAAATTGACCTAAAATTGCATTGTACATGATCTTTTTCTAGGATAAAAACAGTATGACTATTATCAGTTTGGGCCAGATTAGTAAGGAAAACTGGAACTGTTTCAACAGAGAGGTTTTGTTTATTTTTTATTTATTTATTTATTTTTTAAAGATTTTCTTTATTTATCTGACAGAGAGAGACAGCGAGAGAAGGAACACAAGCAGGGGGAGTGGGAGAGGGAGAAGCAGGCTTCACGCTGAGCAGGGAGCCTGATGCAGGGCTCGATCCCAGGACCCTGGGACCATGACCTGAGCCGAAGGCAGACGCTTAACGACTGAGCCACTCAGGCGCCCTCCACAGAGAGGTTTTAATGTAGGTGATTGGTTGAATCACTCTGGCTGATGGGGAAGCCACTGGTTTCTCACAGTGATGAACTCCTTGAGTCTTGGCCACATCCTCTACTTGGCCCCTAGACTAGGTTATCTCCCCTAGAGCATGTGTTGTATTGCCATCTCCTGCTGTAATCATGGTCGGACATCCATGGCAACTCTGTTGGCTCATTCTTGACTCCGTGAATTCTGTAATCCCTCTCCTTCAGCACAGTCAGGGGATCATATGATTCCCTTCATACGTCATAGAAGCCAAAAGAAGTTCAGGTGTACTAAACTCTTTTTCTGCCTAAGTATGATGGGTGCAGAGTTGTCCATCATGCATCTCCTGGTGGGTATGGGGCAATCCTATGCAGCAGTTCCTTTGAGAGTCCCAAATACAATCATGGAACAAACTGCCATTTCAAGGCCCCTTAATCTAACTTATTTTCTACCTCTGGGCTTCTGTCTAAAGAGGGGGGGACCAGGAAATACGTTCCACTGACAACTTCACTTTTCTGTTTTGTTCCATCGGTATCCCTCACAACTCTGAGGGGCAGGCTTCTGTTCTGCTCTGGACCTTCTCTATGTCAAACCCTGTGTTGTAGCTTACCAGGTCTTTAGTTAATATATCGGGTCAATATATTCAAAGTTTGTAAGCCATTACTTAGAAAAGTATTCCTAGAGAAAACTTTGTATTAAGATATAGTTGACTTACTTAAATAATACCTTTATTACAAAGATCAGAAACTTTATATTTTCCTAATCTTTCTGCTCTAAAGGTCCCAATTCATACCTCCCAACTTATAGTAAGTGGAAGCCTCGTTTGTGAAGGACAAATATTTTCTATAAGAAAATGGAAAGAAAAAATCCCCTACACAGTTACATTTCCTATTTCAAAGAAAACAAGCTTGGTTAAAAGAAGTGTCAGATTAATAAGCCAGGATCCTAAAGTGAAAGCCTCTTCATCTACTCACTGCCATTAGGTGCTAAGTTACCCCAGAGAAATGGAGATAGCTGGATTCTGAGTTTTGTTGCCTCATAGGCCTGAAGCAATAGGTATTTAAGACAGTGTGATTGTGCCTCAAGACGCAAGAATGAGTATCTCAGGCAGAAATTGCAGGCTGCTAAGTTAAGAAGTCATTCTCATGCTGAAAGTTATTTTTGAAGAGTGGTTCTGTAACTCAGTGGAGGCAGCTGATCCTTCACTCCAGCTTTTATCAGGAGGGCAGAGCACTTTCTTAGCAGTTCTGCTCATAGCCAATGTTAAGTTCAACTGAGAGGTCTTCATACCTCAGGAGGCCTGAGGATTCAGGGTTACTCTCATGGCTACCATTTCTTGCATTTCAAGGTCACAGCCTCCCAAATATGGGTCAGCCAGCCTTCTGCAGGGCAAATGTGGTCAGGGCTAGTTCTAGCTCCAGAAACTGTGTCCAGCTTTCTGCAGAGTCTCCAACAATGGTGTCCTAAAGCTACTTAAAACGTAACTCCATTGCTTGTTTTGTCCCCGCCCCCCCTCCCCAAGAGAATGGGGCTTGTTTCCCAGGTATTTAATCATCTGAGGGACACTACTCAAGTTATTCTTCCAAGAACAGGAAGGATCATCTAAAGGTAATTTGCCTTTTCCATTTACATAGCTAAGAGGATACCATCTGATCAATTTTTGCCAGAATATGGAAGAGTAGCGCTCCTTTATAAAAGCTATTCATTTGAAATTTACGCATATGTCTGTATGGTTATTAGATTAATGTCTGTACTTCACTAGTCGTAAACTCCGCCAGTGCAGATGCCTTTCTATTTGGTTCACATTGTTTTCCTAGTGCCTGATGACAAAACCTGACACAGAAGTGGACTAATAAATTATTTGTGGAATTAGCAAATGAATTAGTCTACTCCAAGATGATGTTTATTCCTTGCTATATTGTCTACTATTTTGTGCTGTGTTTCTAGCTGAAGAAGAGAAGAAAAAAACACTAACTTAATCCCTGATGTGGTACTGTTTGAGATATTTTCCTAAAAATAGATAGTTATTAAAGTCTAGGATTGATTCAACCTATAAATAAATATTTTAGGAAATGACATGAGTTAAGCATACTCTTTAAATCAGATAGACCCATCAGTATTTATTACAGTGCATCAGACTGTGTTCTGCAAGACATCGGTTCTCTAGGATTTTGCTGGGTAATCTGTGTAAAACTTAATCCAAAGTCAAATGAATTTAGAAACAGTGGGACAGTTCTCTTTATCGAAGTACTTTTCATAGCCACTGAGGGAGCAATATACTCTGGAATATTCAAACTTATTTAACCACGGAATTGTATTTCTCTAGTAACTTTCCTAATACTTATATTCCATATTGAAAATGGGTAGAAAACATTTTAAAATTTCAAACCTAAATTCCAGAATATAGTATAAAGCAATTGATTATGATCATATGATAGTAGTTCATATTGAAAGGATTCTACAACATTAAGGCTTAGTTTCAATCAGATTGTGAACTAGAGAGTAATTATGTTTTATTCATCCTTGTTGCAGACATCCTAGCACTTTCTAGTTCTTGGTACATAGCAAGTGTTCAATAAATATTTGTTTAATAGAGGAGACAGTGAGAGCTATATCAAACTAAAGTGTTTGCCATATTGAATGTAATAATTATACTGAATTAGCAATACTTTTGGACAGTCTGAGACTGCTAATGCATGGAAATATGTGTTGTTAAAAGCTAAAAAAAAAAATTTCTAGGGCGCCTGGGTGGCCTCAGTTGGTTAAAGCGACTGCCTGCGGCTCAGGTCATGATCCCAAGGATCCTGGGATCGAGCACCGTATCGGGCTCCCTGCTCCACGGGAAGCCTGCTTCTCCCTCTCCCACTCCCCCTGCTTGTGTTCCCTCTCACACTGTTTCTCTCTCTCTCTCTCTCTCTGTGTCAATTAAATAAATAAATAAAAACTTAAAAAAAAGCTAAAACAAAATTTCAACTCAGGAAGAAAAAATGTATATGCACATTTTTCTACAGAAAAGGAAAGAATAAAATAAAATTTTATCCATGTATAAATGAATAATAACATGAAATTCTGATTAAGGAATAGAATAGGCTTCCTTGAAGATTCTACCCTATCTTGATTCATATAAACCAGATTCTTAATATTAGTAGTATATTTTACTGTGGAATAATTTAGTGGATTTGGCTTCCTAGTTTTTGTTCAGTTCTCTGGAGTTTATCCTGGTGAAATAACTGTATTTGGTGGCTGGCGGAGATCAGACTATTATATTCATTAGATTAGATCTAGGAGCCATCAGCAATTGGATGGGAAAATACACCTATAGGACACTGGACTACATCACAGTAATGACTATGACATCCCAATAATTGATGTCTAAAGTGGAGTCAAGAAATGATTATGACAAGAGCTTACTAATTATTTTTATGAGGTTTGTCCTCAAAAACTTGGGAATACATTTAAACATTCCTAATTTGACTTAATTAGCAACAATAGGTTCTTAAACATAGGTGTTGGAAGATTTAATAGAAAGGCCGTTTATAAGCTACTGAGTTTTTCATTTTGAGAACTGTAATTAAGTAAAGAAGATCACAAGTGCCCTATTTTGCCTCAGTGAGTTGTGGAGGGAAAATGTGGTTATATGTAAATTCTGTTAAGGTACACAGTGTGCTATACAAATAAAAGAAACATTTTGTATTAATTCACCTGGACAGTTGTTGGAAATGTATTTTTAAGGTATACATTGTACTCTGGAAGGAAATGGTTATTTAACTGATCTGCTGCCTTTCTTTTAGCCTGAGGGACATCTAAGGATTTGACCCTTGGTTGAGTTATCCTCCTTGACACATGAATACAGGGACTATGTTAGTGTGTGCCAGATGCAAGATAAACAAGAGTCCTGCTAAGATTGATATATGATGAATGATGCACATATACTTGGGGTTTCTAGACTGTTTATTGAGTAAGCTGTAATTGATGAGTAATCAGCTACATCAGAGATGGCATTTAGTTCCATACTTCTGAGAGGGTTATAAGTCTAGCAAGGTGGAGAGTCTAGCAAGGTGGAAGAATCAAAGGGACCCTGAAGCTTTTGCGAACCGAGGTAGTCCATACCCGCTAGACCTCAGCTTTCATAATCACATACATCCCATCTTAGAGAAATTGGGACATTTGACAGCTGTAGCTGGGAGTCATGAGCATCTGCTCTGTGTTTCCTGTGCATGCCTGTCCTGCATGCTTTCTTAGAGGCTCTGTAAAAGCCTATTCTTAGAGACTGAGTGAAGCCTATTTTGTCTCTTGATTTTGACGAGCAAGTCAAACCCAAAACCACTGCTGTTGGTCAAGCATTGTGAGTATTGTCCTATGGAAAGGATCTTATATATATTGTGAAACCTCCATTTGAAGATTCTGCCGAACTTTTAATATTCTAGGATTTGAGGAAAAAGAGTATAAAATTTATGTATTACTCTCCTAGGGCTGCTGTAACAAATTACCACAAACTGGGTAGTTTAAAACAACAACAATTTATTGTCTGCTATTTCTGGAGGTTAGAAGTCCAAAATCCAGATGTCAGCAGGACCATATTCCCTGTCAAGGCTCAAAGGGAGGATTCTTCCTATTTTATGGTGGCTATGGGCTGTTATTGGAATTCCTTGGCTTGGAGATGCATCCCCTCAATCTCTGTCTCCTTTGCACGGCATTCTTTGTGTGTGTGTGTCTGCATTTGCATCTCCCTCTTCTGATGATGATGCCATGAATCATTGGATTAGGGTTTACCCTAATCCAGTATGACCTCATCTTAACTTGATTAATGAGAAGACCCTATTTCTAAATATGGTTAAATTTACAGATTCCTGGAGTTAGGACTTGAGCATATCTTTTGGGGGACATAATTCAATCTATAATAATTTATTATATGATAGATTTCTGCGACAGTCCCTTTAACTTTGTTCGTCATTGATTGCTTGATGTATTTATGCATTCAAAGATATTTATTCAGCTGAGTATTTTTCTATGTGCTTAGAATAAAGTAGCAGATAAAATACATATGCACCCTTACCTTTATGGAGCTTATTAGATTCTAATGAGGGCAGACAGGAATTATATAAATAATTAAATGTAGAATTTGTCTGAGAGTGATAAGTATCAGGGAAAATAATAAAGCAAAGTAGAAAGCTCTAGGAATGCCAAATAGAGATTGCTGTTTTACATAGAGTGATTGGAGAAGGCTCTATGACATTCTCTGAATGAAGCAGGAAATCATGACGGTTGTGAGCAGGGGAAAGAGAAGATTTTAATTATGTTCTAGAAGGATCATGAGGCTTTTATGAAAGTAGACTATAAGAGGGCATAGAGATTATAATCAGTAAGTAAGTAACAAGTAAGTAACAAGCTCCTGAAAGTGGGAAGAGCATGGGAATTTATGGAAGTTATGGGAATTGAATATCTAAAAGATGATAATGGCTTTGAACAAGCTAGTAATGGAAGTGATGAGAAGTGTTGGGATTCTAATTATATTTAAAAAATTGAGCCAAAAATATTTCCTGATTTTTGACCTGGTCAACTCAAAGTATGAAGTTGCCATTTCCTAAGACAGCAGGATGAGCCAAGTATGTGTGTATGTTTGTGTGTGTGTGTGTGTGTGTGTGTGTGTAGAAAGAAGGCATGTAGACTTTCAGCTTTTGATATGATAGTTTTAAGATGAATATTAGAAACCCAAATGGAGATATTAAATTAGGAGTTGGATACACAAATGTAGGGGTCAAGAGAAAGTGAGAGCTTAGAGGTATAAATTTTTAAGTCATAGTAAAATTAAATTGTATTTATAAGTTGTAAAACTAGATGAAAATACCTTCCTTAATAAATTATTTGACAAGTTCTACAGTGTTTGCAAAGTTACATCAGGTATGGTAATCACAATATCTAAGACATTTCTTTCTTTTAACCTTGAGATAATATTTTCTCAATAAATAGGCCTTTATGCTCTGGAGCTATTTACTAAAGCTGATTGAAGAAGGAAGTGTATTTTATAGGAGGTACTAAAATGAACTAGCCAGTTGACTTTGGATAATTTTCTTATACCCAGTTAAGCAATGACATGAACTAGCTGACTTATTGAGCCCTAATCCACCTCTGTTATTCTAGTCACCAACTTTCTTCTAATTTGAATTCAAATTTGTTTTCCTCCACTGTATTTTCAGGACACTTGCCAACACAAAGTGGGCTGTCAGGTTTCTTTCCCATCTTTATTGGACAATCATTTTCAGACAGAAATATGATGTTAAAAAGTATTATTCTTTGTAATGTTACTAATGCTTTTAGCATAATTTAAAAATAGGCTTCTTACTGTTTATTTGCACTGCTTCCCCACCTTATTCTCAATGCTGAAATCCTTGTCTGACCTTCTTTTTTATTAAATACACTTGAATGTTAGTCATGATTTTCTTCACCAAGGCCAAATTTTCAGTGACCTTATCCATGAACTATCTCTTGATAAGTAAAGAATGTAAGTGCTAATCCAGTTCCCATAGTTCAGTGTGTTTTCTTGGTAGTACAGTGATTTTTAATGACAGTGTTTACTATTTTTTCCTTCATATAAAACATTGAAGGGGATTTCTTCAATTTTGAATTTGGATAAAGAAAGTAGGCACATCCTTGGTATATTAATCACACTCTGGAAAAGAACTTAAAATATAAGAATCTATGCAGTGTTGATCCTCTGTGATAAGGTGTCTGATTGTCGTTAAATTTCAATTTTTGCCTTCATCTATGCTTAATAAATACATGAAGTGAAAAAAAGCATAGATTTCTTTAAATAAAAAGCATACAGTTTTTGTGTTTCAATCTTTATATACTTGTTCAGCAAATCACACAGTTGCAAATGGAATCTAGAAATAGTTAACAGAATGCGATCATCTGGTTCTGAACTGTGTTGATATTTAGGATAACACTACCTATCAAATTTATATTCAAATAAGAAAATCTCATCACATTAAAGTATTATTTACATATTCATACACTCTTTCCTTCAGGCAAAGACTCCAGTCTTTCTTTACAGATGGATCTAGCAATAAAACATAAAAACAAACACAGGGAAAGAAATTGAAGCATTACATAGGAACTAGTAACATGTATCATTTCTCCTTCTCAAAAATTCCTACATGTCAAATCTTCAAGAATGTTAATCTTAGAATCTTAATAATTCAGAATAATTATGAAAAAACAAAATGATAAAAACAACAGTAAGATAGTAGCAAAATAACCACATCTAATTTTTTTAACTCTAAACACTTTCTTTTCTTTTTTATTTTTTTCCCTTTAAACATTTTAAAGAATTTCAAAATCCTTGGGGTGTCTTTTATGAATAGTATGTGATAATCACCAAAATACCATCAAAATATCAGAAAAACGGTATTACTCTGGCTCCATGAAAGACTACTTATTCCTGTTCTATTAGGTGGCATATTGAGGAATATGAGAGGTATGTGAGTCTCTATTATTAATAGTGTTTCTTGTTAGTTATTGAGATAAAAGGCACGCTTCAAAAGAGGCCTCCTTTAAGAAAGTAAGATGAAAAACATGGAAAATTGTAAATAAAAAGAAGAGAAGGAAAAGATAGAAAGTAGGTGGATAATAATGACTAGAAACAGGAAGAGAGAAAAAGAGTAGAAAGACTAAAAAAGAAACCTTAAAATTGAAATAAAAGCTTCCCTAGTTCTTTCTCCCTCACAGCAATGTATGCCCTCAAAATCCATAGCATCTCATTTCCTAATCCTAGCCTTCCTAGAGAAAACATTTTTTTCCAGATATTTATTTTATTTTTATCTACCTTTTGCAAGCATCTGATGTGCTTTTTTATGCTTATAGATCCTTGTAGAACTTAGCCATGTTTTGTAATAGAAGGCAGAATGTCAAGCTTCTAAAGTATCTATTATATTTCTAAGACATCTTGATTTTCATGAGCTTCGGACCCTTTCCAGGTAGTTGATTTTTGTAACATTGTAGGATAAGACTTTTAAATAGCACAGTAGATATGTGTTGATCAGTGCTGGGCACTGCAGTTTTGTTGGAAGGCAGTGGGTCTCATGCTCAATAACTGCTGAGGGGTACCTGGTGTCTTGTCCTGGCCCTTGAAATTATCTCAGACTTCAGATCCTTAAAAATCTACTGGCCTATTGTTTATTTCTAAAATTACTTTAATTCTTTACAGCCAAACAATTATATGTACTGTATTATAAAAGTCAAATTATGCTAAAAGACTTATAAGAATAATAAGAAAAAGGTAGCCCTCTTTTGATCCCTGTGTCCCAGAGAAAATCACTTTCAATTCGTGTAGACCTACTGTCTAGTATTTAAGTCCATATTTCAAAGTTATATGTATAGACTGCTTTTTCCTTTTTTCTTTAATTGAAATATATTTGACAGATAACATTGTGTAAGGCTAATACAGCATGTTGATTTGATACATTTGTGTATTGTAATATGATTGTAGTGTTGTTATGCTTTTTCTCGATTAATCAATTAAAAAATAATATGCTCCCCATAAAGGACATAAACATTTTAGTTTTTTACACCTCTTTCTTATTCTCCCATCCTCCAAATGAAGTTGTATATTGATTTTTGTACACCCTTTAAAAAATATTTTTATTTTGAAATTATTTTAGATTTACCGAAGAGTTAGAAATAATAGTGTAATTCCTATACATATGTACCCTTCACCTAGGTTCCCCTAATGTTCGCATCTTATCATAGTCAAACCTAAGAAATTAACATTGGTAAATCCTGTTAAATAAAGACTTCATTCAGATTTTACCAGTTTCCGCACTAATTTCCTTTTTCTGTTGCAGGATCCAATCTAAGGTACCACATTGCATTTAGTTGCTATGTGGCTTTAATCTCTTCTGGTTGGTTACATTTTCTTCATTTTTCTTGTTTTTCATGCTCTTAACATTTTTGGAAAATATAGAGTTTCCTCTGCTAGAAGAGAAGGCATTGCCTAAAAGCTAGCAGAATGCACACTCGATGAAAATCAGGCATTTACTCACGTAGGTCAGTGGCCCAGATGTCATGCTGAGTGTTAAGGCCCAGAGAGTCTACTATTTCTTATGTGAAGACTTAGTATTATTTATTCTGATTGAGATACAAATTATATTGCCTTTTCAGTGTATTCCTTTGAAATGATGAGCTTAGCATAATACACTGATTTTTCTATCTTTTCATTTTCAAGTCCATTTTGCAGGCTTAGAAACTAAGAAGCAGTGACACATAGCTGATGCTTAGCAGCAGCTCTGCAATCAGAAAGGATTCACAGGACACTCCAAGGAAAGATCATCCTCTTCTACACCTTAGATAAACTGAAGGTAAACAAAAGTTGTAAGAAGAGAAATAGGGAGGAGAGACGTGTCAGAGATTTACTTAAGGTTATTTATTTCCATGTTGAAGTGCTGCTTATGAGAGAGCTTTTATGGCCAGCATTATGATCTCTATTTTGCTCTCAGATTTGCCCATATACAAATTATCTCATATCATGATAAATCTATGAGGAAGAATGTGTGAAGATCCTGGGAGATCATCAGGTGTTAATCATTTCAGTAATTTTTATGTAGGTAAAATGGAAGGTAGTCTTTGAACACATTGTGAATCTCTAGCCCACAGAGCAACCCTCATGGGCAGGGCGCTCATTTATTCTTGCTTCATAAGAATGAAGTCCTTTACTTTATTAGAGGAGAATAATTTTTGCATTCAAACAGAAGAAGGTCAATTTACATTTAATGTTTAGTAACTACCCATATACATTTTACTCATTTGCCCTAAAACATATCCTACTGGATGATGAAAAGGCAGTCTTTGTCCTTCAGGCATCACCCCCTTTATAACCTGCCTCTTGGCCTGAGAGAAGGCACTGTAAATGGAAGAGGGAGTCTCCTCATTTAATTTGATACATCAGGTCATCATCAAAATATTTATTTCCTGATCTTCCCACACAGAAGGTGACTAAAGGTTAATAAGAACGCAAGTGGAAAATAATTAAGGATGAAAATATATACAATAAAATGCAAAACAAATCAGAATAAATAAAGTTTAGTGTGACTGTTAGGTTAAGATGTCTTGATACTCCAATCATAAAGTGTTTTTTTTTTCCTCTTTTGAAGGACAGAAGAAACCTGATATGTACAGTAAAGCTATTCCTTACTGGCACATCTAGGAAATAAAAATGATAAAACAATAACCAGTTTCTTCAAAATTTCCCAGAATCCCTTGCCTTGACTCCTGGGCAATGTCATAGGCAGACAATACTTTGCTACCATTTTCATGTTATTTGTCTTTTTAAATTTTTTCCTAGGTTTCTTTTTTTTTAAATTAGGATTAGATTTATCTGTAAGATCAAAGAATCAAATACAAGAATGGCCAAAACAAGATGTTATTTACTTCTCTTTTGCATAAAGTCAGTCTAGAGATAGGTAACGCAGAGTGTTGGCAGCCTCATGAAATATGCAGGGATTTAGAATCTAGCTTGCTTTTACCATCACCTTCAGCTCCTGGCTTCTGCTTTCTGGTTCTCATTGAGGCTGCTTAAGGTCCAGCCTTCTGCGTCGTGCTGCATTCCAGCCAGCGGGAAAGAAGAAGGCAGCTGGAAAAGGGCAGGACTCCTCCCTGTAAGAAAAATTCCCGGAAGTCAGAAACATTTTCAGTGAGTCCTATTGTTCAAAATGTATTTACCTGTAAACTACAAGGTAAACTACAATAGAGAGCCAGGCGATTTAGTGTTTTAGCTATGGTCCAGCTACATATCAGGCATTGCAATTGTGAAGGAGGAAATGGAGAACAGGTACTGAGGGACAGCTCTACTTTCTAACATGCTAAAGCTGTTAGTATGATGGAGAGGATATTATGTGGTAAGAAGAATGTATTTATGCAGAATTTATAATTGTTATCAGAAGAAGTTCGGGTCACTGTGTATATCGTGCTCCAGTCTAAGAGGATAGAGTATGAAATGTAGTCAATATCTATACATATTTAGATAGCTAAAAATTTAATAACTCCAATAAAAGTAGATTAGAAACATACCAGCCCCCTTAGTTTTCTGCAGATTATAATCTGGGATAGTTTTCCCACCATTGCCAACCTTGGATGCTGAGTACCTCAAAAATTAATTAGAATTTAGATGAAATTCAGATTTAGGGTGGAACTCACCTGAGAACAAAATAGTTTTAAACCATTCTAAGGGGGAAAAAATAAAGAAATGTCATTCATAAAAGGATGTGGTTTTTGTTTCTTTTGTGAAGTTTCTTGGACATCAAACAAGCTTTTCTGAGCATCCTGAGTGTAGATTAATAAAAACATATGAGTTAAGTTGCCCACAAAGTACAGAGGCTTAAAAAGGAAATAAAGCTGAACCACACAGATGTGAGATTTGTTTAAAACCAAAATGTTTTTTAAATGCTCCCTACGGGAAGTATGTTGCTTTGCTTCATCTACTCCCTCATGCTTGCACTCATATCAAATGTTCTTGGAACACCTTTGATTAGCCAGGCTCTTTTCTAGGAACTGGGGACTGCAGCGAAGGAGACATGGGATTTGTAATCCGGCAGGGGGACAGAGCCTAAATAAGTAATTAACTGCAGTTGTAATTAATTACAAAAGAGACATGTGGGGTGCAAAGAGAGCATATGAAAATATATAACAATGTAAAAAATTTGGGAAAAAAACACTGATTAGGAACAGCATGAAGCTGATGAAATGAGTGTATTTACAATCATGAGCTCATTGTAGACTTTATGTTTAAATCAAGGAAACTATATGAAAAGTGAAAATAATAAAGTAATGATATTTTCAACAGTGAAAAACTTACAACTAGGTCTCCCCAATCAGTTGCATCAATCAGGATTTATGTCTAACTTAGAACATTTGGCAAGTGGAGAGACCACTGTTAGAGAGAGAATCTAAAATCCTGGATCGATAATTCCACAAAAATTTATTTAACTTTGCAGTACTGTCAAAATCATATTTTTCTCTTTGTAAGAGTCGAATGTAAGTGTCTAAGAAAGTTTACAGACAATATTTTAGTTCTTAATACAATAAGGAGGAGTTGCTGCTTTGACACATAGTTTATCAAGTATCAATCAAACTTATAAAAGTGGAATAAAATAGTAATGGTCTTCAAGGAGAGACAATGTAGGGTAGGAAAGACTCTGTACTGTTTCATGGGCTGCCGAATGGTCAGAAACAAAGGCTGGGATAACATTCAGCTTTACATTTATAACAACTCACCAAAATGTAACATTTTGTTTGTTAAACACATGTTTGATCTCAGGCTATTTAAAATAAGTGAATAGGATTAAGAACTTGTTACAAGATGAATGTTGCTTCTTTTGTAAGACATGCTGTCTATTTTTCTTTATTTCTCTCCCATTCTCAGAAATTATTTGCTTTATTACTAAAATCTAGTATGGTAATACATCAAGGTAATAGTATTAATAAGGATCTATCTGTGATGATTTGCCAGCTTTTACTTCAGAGACTGGAATATTTTGGGTATAGAAGTCAATTATAATTATTGATGCTATTCTATTTGACACAAATAAAAGGCTCATATAATGACACAGAGGGAAATTAGAAAGGAGATTGAACCCTTGATATGAAACAAGAGTCTGAGAGGAAGTAGAATTCTCAGAGTTGTGGAAGGAACTAGCCAGTTGACTCAAGGTCAGAGAAGATGCCATCTATAAACCCAGTCTCCGACTACGAATTCCAGGTGTGGCGGGGCGGGGAGGGCGAAGAGTATTACAGATACAGGAGAGCAGCTGTGTAGGGCCCTAAATATTAGCTGCAGACTCCAGGGAGCACCATTCACATACACCATGATGTGTGTAGTACCTACCCTTCGCAGCCTTTCCTGGTGTCCTCAAGCCTGTCAATTATTGTCAGAGGCAGGTCCCTGCTTTGAGATCTCCAGAGAGAGGCAGGAAGGGAGGGCAACAAAAGAAGTAAAACAGACATTAAAAGTTTCAGAAACACTAAACACCATTTTTCCAACATAGATTGCAGGCCGACTGTAGTTGTGCGTCTCGGTCTTATATCTAGGACATAATCTCTCCTTCATAAGTGAAATTTTCCATAGTGGGCAATGGTTCTTACTAGAGAACACTAGACAACGTAAGTTTGAATCAAAAAGCCCAGCTGTAAGAAGTCCAATTGTAAAAAATTAACCCCATTCTCTCCATCTACCTTTTACCAGTCAGGGGTCTGTGCACTGGAACCTCATTAGTTGGCTCTTGGGTATAATAAGGCTTTTATTACACTAGAAGTCAACATTTAAGGACAGGACAAATAACCAAGAAGAATTTGATACTTCTGCCGGTAGAGAAATTTTTGGAGCTCTTTGAAAAGAAAACTCCCAGTCTCAGATTCACAAAATGCTCTGCTGTGCATAAGAGCTTGCACTGTGTTTATTTTATGGACAGTGGGAAACTTAAAGCTCATCTCCTTCCTCTCCTTTGCATTGGCTTCTGGGAAGCTCAGTGCTACATTTGTCATCTACCTGTAGCAGATGTAGAGGCCAGGAGGAATTCATTTCTGCATTCGAGTCTAGCCTGTAGCTTTACTGATGTCTTACTTTTAGTTTTCCTTTGTTCCAATTTTCTCAACCATTTTTAAAAACTCGTTCTATCATTTTTGCAAACATTTCCAAAACCATCATTCATCAGAGTGAAATATAAATAAATTCATGATTAAAGAAGTGTAGGACTTCTCTATAAATATAATAAATACAATAAATCTCTAATTCAAAGATTGTTTTACATCTTAGGGTCTATTGAAAGGAAAGGATCATTATTTTTCTCATTTAATATTAAATGTTTCTTCTATTTGTAAATAATACAGTAATAAATTATACACACATGTACACGTTCATAACTTCTAATCACAATTCTAAAATGCAATACACTCTGGAAACCTTTTCTGTTTTGCAACTAGTTTTGTACAAAACATGATCTGAGTTGACATAAAACTAAAGTTCCTAATTTATTCCAGGCAGCATGAATATCCTTAAATTTCTCTGAACAATAAAATGCCTTTGATTATAGGGTGCTATTTCAGGCCCTGTGCTATGGAATATATGGTAGATGCACACTATTTCCTTTATAAAATTGAAAAATTATGATTTCTAATATGATTATGGATAAGGGATTATAGGCTTGTACACACAAATGTAATATCTGTGAAATTTTGAAGACCATTCTTGTCACATTGTCTAAAGCAATTTGAGGTGTTGTTACCCTCTCCCCTATTTTTAATCATAATTTTTTGATAAGCAAAAGAGAGACCTCAGACCTTTTTAAACTTTCTGGGATAAGTTCTTACCTCATTATATAGCTTTTAAAGACCACTTGCCATTCAGTACCTATAATAAAAGTGTTATACTTCTCACTGTGAGGAGATATGCCCTATTGCTTCTGTTTTGACCATGAGATATCTGCCCCAATGCAGCCCAGTAAGTCTAGTAAAACATAGACCAGAAAGAAATAGCAACATCATCATATACCATAAAGGCGGTACTTTTGTGATGAATTAGAAATATTCTATTGGTGCTACCAATAATTAGTTTTCTGAGAAATTACATTAATTTACAAAGGAACTTAAAGGGATATGATGTAAGTTATTGAATTAGGAGAAAACTTTTAAAAGGTAGGGCGCCAAGTTCAGACTTCTACTATAAAAAGGGAGTGAAAGAGTATTTGATTTTTATAATGGAGATAAAACTTTTAAAACAAAAATTTTAGGCAATTATATGTTCTCAACACTGTGCACAGCACTTTTCATTTATTATTTCACTTAATCTGTATGTCACACCTGAGATAGGTACCATTATTATGATTTGCCTTTCACAGATAAACAAACAGGCTCAGGAAGCTCATTTAGCCAGTAAGTAAGAGAGGCTTCTTTCAAGTTTATTTTTATTTTATTTTTTTTAAAGATTTTATTCATTTGAGAGAGAGAGAGTGAGAGAGCACAAGATGGGGGAGGGTCAGAGGAAGAAGCAGACTCCCCGCTGAGCAGGGAGCCCGATGTGGGGCTCAGTCCTGGGACTCTGGGATCATGACCTGAGCCGAAGGCAGACGCTTAACTGACTGAGCCACCCAGGTGCCCACTTCTTTCAAGCTTAAGTCAGCCTCCCCCAGGGGTCATTCTGCTATGCTGGATTTATTTCCGTTTGCTGTCTTTCAGCGAGGGGCTAGGCAGCAGAGACAGGAGAGGAAAA
Source organism: Eumetopias jubatus (assembly GCF_037043125.1). NCBI lineage: Eukaryota > Metazoa > Chordata > Mammalia > Carnivora > Otariidae > Eumetopias > Eumetopias jubatus. Next base: position 74,450,014 of record NW_028274820.1, on the reverse strand, counting down.
AAGTGATTAGATGTGGTCACACAGCTGGCTAATGTTCTATCCCTGATAAAGGTGTCCCATGAATGACAGATTCCTGACCCCTGAGTAAAATATTTTGCAATTGTCTTGTCTACCTAAGAAGGTCATGGAATATGGTATGGAGAAGAAGGAAATCTATTTTGAATAAAAGGAACAAGTAGACCTCTGGTACTCCTAGATGTTGGATCTGGGAAACAGTCAGTGGAGCTTGGGCTGCACTGGGAAGTTGATGCGATTTTACAAATGTGGCACCAGCTACAGCCAGGGAGAGTGTACTATCCCAGATGCTGCAGGTTGTCTCACTCAGTCCTTACTCTCAATCTGCTGCTCCTACCTCCCACTTTACTATGAGGCTGGGAAGTCGAATACTTCATTTTCAAGTCTCCCTTGCAGCTAGAGATACACATGGGACCCAGTTCTGGCTGATGAGAAGTTAGGTAAAGTCTCTTGGGGGAGGCTTCTCTTTCTAAATAAAAGGAGAAAGCCCTTCACCCTTCCGACTGCTTTTTCACTTGAACTTGGATGTTATTCCTAAATGTGTAGTAGACATGTTGTGACCAAAAGAATCACAGAAATGCTGGCCAGCTGCCACCTTCCTTCATAAACTGCTCTTTGTTTAAACTTGAAGTTATTCAGTGTCTTGCAGCCCAAGCTATTCCTAATTAATACATGCATCATTTTATCTTTATTCTTTTCCACAAATAGAACTATGCCTTAGGTCAGATTTCAGAAGTATATGATATTAAAGGTTATGTGATTTCGTGTTGGCAATTCGTCGTCCCGCAATTCGTAGTTCATGCTTAACGACTGCAGCCCCTGTGTTTATGTTTCAGGCACAGTAGGTGGTTCCCCCTTGCCCCAGACATGCCAGATCTATCCTTTCTTCTGTTCCTTTGCTTAATGCTGTTGCTTTTCCTGGAAGCCTTCATGGTCCTTCTGAACTGTCATATCCACCATGAAGTCTTTTCTGGATCTCCCAGGAACTTCAGTGCTCTGTTCATATCTTCCTGTATGTCACCTTAACATTCTGTTTTTACCTTTATTATAATACTGATTCTTTGTATACTTTGCATGGTCATTATGCTTACACGTGTTTCGACCACTAAACTGAGCTGTTAGAGGTCAGGAATCATGTCCTATGTGTCAGTAAATATTTTCTTGTTGGGTTTATAAGTTGATTAATTTCTTCCTCCATCGAACCCCCCTGAAACTTTATTCTTACCTCTCTTTGGCACATGTCATTTACTTTCCTTATTCCATAACTCATTAGTGGGCTACTTAGAGGCATGAATTCTGTGTTATCTTTGTGTTTTCCACATATTTTAAGCTAAATTCATATTTGATGAATTGAATTGGACTGGTAATAGTTAATACATTAAGCATATCTCAATCATCATGTTAATTGCAACTTCCCCTCTGGGGTCGGGGTGGGAGGAGGGATAAGGGATAAACTGTAAGTATCCATTTCACTGAAGAAGTTTAAAAAAAAATCTCTCCTATTTAAGTTAAAAGTAAAAAATTAATTCACTATAAAAGGAAAACCAAGATCTCACATTCCCTGATTCAGAAGTGTTTGAAGGCTATAAAAGAAGAATCTGTTTTCAAGAACTTTCTAGTTTCCCCTCTCTAGTAGTCAATCCAATTCAAGTGCAATTTAATAAGTTAATTGCAATATGTGATTGACAGAGGCAGGGGACAATGTCTGATGTGAGGACTTCTCTATAAAAAAATTATGATAATAACTAAGGATCCTATTATTTCATTAAGGACTCTATGTCTTGGCTGATGCACAGCAAGACTTTCTCAGAATTTACCTTAGAAGTGATTGATATCAAGCCTGTATTCGTCTATTATATCCCCAAACCAGAAATGGAGGGAATGTTGATCAAGATCAGTTTAAACCTTAACTCTTGTGAACCTAAAGGTCTAAGATGGAAACAGTATCATGTGGAAATTCGGTTGAAGCTGTCACTTAACCTGCCAGATTTATTTAGGAACTGAAGCATAAGAAGGTAATAAGCAATCATGAAATTTGCTAGATAAAATAAAACTTATAAAAAAGCAGTTTCCATGATAAATAAGCAAAAAGAAAAAAGGCAGGGGGAGAACTTTCATTATGTAACATAAATGAACTCAGAGTAATGAAGGATTTAAGAAAACGCACATTTTTTTTAAAAAAAATTGTCTTAAAAATAAATAAAATAAATATCTTTCTGAAAACCAAGAAGGTTAGTTTTAAGTAATTTTTTTTCTGAAATAAGAAATTAAAATGAAGCTATGCATTAAGAATGCATTTATATTTATTTTTCCAAAGGTCAGATAATTAAGATAGTTTAGATTTTTAATAAATGTTCTTTTTAACTGAACTTATGTGAATTTTAGTAGCTTTAAATCATTCTAGACTGATTTTTCCCACATGTTAATTTTCTAAAGAATGTTAAGTGGTGGACTATTTCTTAAATTTTAAAAATTTTATAGGATTTAAGAAAACATCTTATTGAATATAAAACAAATGAGGAATATAAAAAGATTTCCCACATATTAAAGTATTTTTTTCAATAAAATAAACAGAAAAAATCGTGTTGAGTGGTGCTTAAATATAAAAATGAATTGTTGTATCAAAAAACTTTCTAAAAAAATGGAAATAACTCATCCTTCATTATACAGCAAGATAGCTGCCTATTCATCTAGCCTAAACATTTACAGTAACTGATTTATTCAGTGTTGAAAATCAAATCTATGGCAGTTCAGATAATTTCTCTGCATTAGGAAAATGAATAAATTAAAAGTGTGCTTTAGCAATTTAGTCCTCCTAAGCAGAGATTCCGCCAGCTCGGTAGAAGATGTCAAAACCTGCTGATATCTAACAGAGTCAACTCCAAGTTTGTGTATCCCGGTCCAGTCTACCTTTCCATCAGGCGGTACATGTGGAAATAGAAAAGCAGCTCTCTAATTAATCAAAGTCAGATGTGCCTGAACGCCTGGAGTTGCTGCTGATCCTTGTCCCAGCTTCTCCCATGTTCTCGCTCTATGTTTTTACCTTGAAAACTTCTGCTCTGAGCTGGGAATGCCTGAAGGGCTTGCACGGTAAGTCAATGTGAAATTATCTCAGCAGGAAGAAGTTGCTTTTCAGCTTAAATGATTTAAGGCAGCAATTTTTCACACTCTCAAACTCTGACAAACGCCCAGATTGCCTCTCATGTCTGACTTCAAAATATTCAAAGAAAAGCTATTTTTATTAAAAACACTCTAGAGAAAATTGTATGTCACTTGTTCTCTGATATAACTTCATTTCTCCTGACAGTGACAATTTTCACCTCAGTACAATTTCTTTATTTTTTTCCAAAGCTAATTCTGCTTAATATTAGTATTTATACAAACTCGTATCAACTTGTCTCTGTGAAATATTCAAGGGTGTCAGGTAAATGTTGCTCACTGTCATTCATCTTCTTTGGGTGTTCAAAATGATCAATCGATTTAAAACTACACTTAGTTACTTTGGATATTATTGTTTTATTTGTGAGAGAGAACTTAACAACTGTTAAAACCCTTCATTTGACAAACCTGTCTGCAAACTGCAGGGTTTCCAAACTTGATGGCACGTGCCTGTTGCCAAAGATAGTAAAAGTTTACATTAATAAATCTATTTGTTCTATGCCTTTAAATAAAGCAGGTACTACAGTGCATGTTTTGTCTTATGCTGCTTACATGTTAATAAGATTATGGTGGATGTCATATTGCACTGAAACATCACATTTGCTTTATTATGAATGCTGGCAGTGCAGAAACATCGCATTATAATCACTTCAAAAAAGAAATATATTCTGCATATTTTCATATGTGTTTATAATTCCACTAAACCTCAGCAGAATCAAACTCAGTAGGGACGAGAATGACAGAAGGTTTAATGTTCCAGAGCCTGCTGAAATCTTGGTGCATTGATATATAGCAGAATAGTTAATATGTATAAGGTTACTTGTGGCCTGTGACCTCAAAGCATATCTTCTGGCCTTATCACATTTCCAGGAGAAAAAATAACCACTGGCATGTGAATTTTCCACAAATAATTTGGAGCTTGTTTAAAGGGTTAATGTTATTTTTAACTGCGAAACCCTGAAGTAAAGTGTTTATGAAGGTAATGTGAGCAGTAACCATTATCCAGGTACTGTAGCAATGGAGCAAACTCCTTTTTAAATAAATATATGTAACAATTTCCTACAAGTATGCTTTTTATATTCCACTAAATGTTTCATTTCTAAATACAACTGGATCATTTTTATTTCATTTATATCTGTTACAAAGAAATCAAGGAAAGAATTACCTTGCAGCCACCTTCTACACACAGTGCTGGGGTCAGGTCAAAGGAAGCACATCAAATACAGCAGAGAAGTATGTCTCATAAATTTCAATGTTACAACAATGCCATACACAGCTCCTACACCAACACCCCTGCCTGAGAAGTTGTCATCTCTTCCTGTCTTTGACTTATAACATTGTTTTCTGTTTGGAAGTCACAACTACTTTGATTTCACTTCGCTTCCCTGAGTTTGATTTACCACAGTTTTTAGGTCATGGAAGGGAAAAATGATTTATATTTTAAGATACACGTAAATATAACAATCTATATTCCTCAATATTGAAGAAATTTTAAGAAAGTCGGCAGAAATATGATGAGATCCATGCATAGCTGATAGCTTAACCTAAGCAATTGTTGAAAAGCCAAAACTTTACTGGCAGAACAACTTTGTGAGCGTGGGTGCCCACATGCACACACATACATGCGGGATGCTTCTCAGAGGGGCTTAAATAGCTTCTTATGGGTGAAAATTTCTGTGGCATTTAAAAAAATAGTATTTAAGAACAATTTGCAGGCTAAGTATACAACTTCTTTTGCATTTTCAAAAGAAGCCATGCCCTAATATTGTTTAGGATTTCTGTTTCTAATAAAAGCAAAAATATTGATAAATTCAAAATGTTACATTCATGAATTGGTTGATTAAATGCCTTGTTTCTATTTTACAGTATGTGTGTACATGTGGGAACAAAGTATAAGATTTGCTTTCTTACTAAAATATTTACAACTTAATCTCATTGTATATTTTAACTATGTTATGGAAAAATAGCAGTTGTTTATCTGAAATATAATTATCTTAGATATATACCAATGAGATTGTTATTGACCCAAAGGAATATCTCACGTTAAACTTTCAACTTTAGTAAAATTTCAAAATGATGCCCTTCTATATTATTTAGAAATTATATTATTTACAAATGCACATAATTTGCTAATTTAAGTTCCCATAAATAATATTTCCAGTTGCTCATTAAAATAAATACTTTCTATAAAGGGACATATAAATGATAATATACAGATATATGGATTAAATCAAATTATATTGGTATTTATTATCTATTTACATATATCTAGCATTATACTGGTTGTTTTACCAAAACCATTCAGGAAAATATATTTAATTTTTGTTTCAGTTCTTTTAAAAATAAAATAATCATTTATTACTTAAATTGTTTTTTTTCTTCCTCAGTGTTTAAGTGTATCGCATTTGAATAATTATTTATGGAATATTTAAAATATGCAATGTTTTAGTAAAAATTGGAAATTGGATGGAACACACACACACACACACACACACACACACCTCTTACATTTAGATTTAAGAAATAATGTAGCAACATCACTGTAAGTAATCCTTGGAGTGAGTGTACCTTTGTCTCTGAGTCTAGTCTAAACATTTTTGTAATACAAAAAAAAAAAAGAAAATTATCTGGACTTTTTCAGTGTGATCTATGCCAAGAAATCAAGGAAAGTGATAAAAGCTGGAAGAGAGAGTGTGCATTAGTGAATATTTATATTGGCAAGACCTGAAAATTTTATAGAAGTAAAACAAACACAGTGGTTGCTTATTTCTGAGAGGAAATCGACCTCACTGAATTTCTTTCAGGAAAACATTATTGCCCAAAATGATATAAATCTCAATTGCTATCTCTAACAAATTAACTTGAAATTCTGGCAATGCCAAGGAGCTGCATTAAGTTTTCTCTTGTTTACTTTTTCCTAATCACCATAAAAATCCTTAGTGAAACAATTATTCTTAAAACAATCAGGACGATATATCTCTATAAAGGAGAAAATCGATTTAACAACAAAACCAGATTTATCTCTATTGATCAAGAGGCGTTCAGTGTAATTTTAGTGAATTATGCCTGGCTTTCATTTCCTAGCAGAAATTTTTCAGTGATGCTTGAAAGGCAGATTGCAAACTACTGCATAATCTTTTGCATGCTGTTTACCTGCTATCTTAATCGCTGCTTTAAAAAAACAAAACAAAACATATGCAGAAGACTGAATCAAATATTTATTGTCTATTACATGAGATAGTGTTACTATTGTGTGTGACTTAGTTAATAGTACTTACCTAGGAACCTGATGTCATTTTTTTCAATTCATTAGTAAAGAAATCAGGTCTTTATAAAAGGATTCAGTGTTAAAGAAACAAATCCAAGTTCATCTTATGAGAACAGAATTAGAAAGATTAAGAAGTAACATAATTTTTTCTCCTCGAATAAGAGTAATTTTTAAAGACATTATTAACGCTTTCATATCTGAAACTTCCCAAGCAAGATGGGAACTAAAAAGAACTGGAGGCAGATGAAGAAAAATTTAGTTATGCTGTGCTTTATGCCCTATAAATTGTATATACTGTTTTTAGAAAAACATAAAAAGGTGAATGTTTTAAAAATATCTTAGAGATAGTATTTGTTGTTGTTCACTTTAAATATACTTGGGTGAATGAATCATATTGGCTCAAATCTCTTTCAACAGTAATAAAAATATCTAAGTGCATTTTGTCAGTGTAGTCCTAGAATATTTCTTGCTATGAAATATTATATATTTTCTCCTCCTGGAAGCATTAGAAAAGTTTATAGAAATAAAGCAGACCTTATTTAGAAAAAGTGTAATTAAGAAATTCATATTCATGTAGTAAGTTTAAATAAGAAATATACCTGTATACATATAAATACACATAATTGAAAGATACTTATTTAAAAATCTTAAATTGAACTTTAATAAACAAAATAATATTACTCAATCAGTAGATAACAATTGCCTTTTCTTATTTTATAAATTATAATTTTTACTTTTATTATAAATAATGTAAATAATATGCCTGCTAGGTCAAAAGGATAATAATAATATGATTAAGGTACCAATGGGAAAGACTAACTCATTTTACTATTTTTAAAATCTGGATTCACAAATTCAGGTCAATTAAGCTGATGTTGCCACATATTCTTAATAGAAAGTCCATGTTCCATGGTTGTTCAAAAAATATAAAGTAACTTTATTTTGTTACATTAATGATAGCTTAATTGTTGTCTTCCACCACACTGAAAGACATTGTGGTAGTGTTTTGTGCATTCATGAAAAGGAGTGTTGACATTGGAAACTGTTATATGCAATTCTAACTCAATTTATAAAAAGCTTTATTGACATAAGATTCTAACATCAAAGCAAAACAGTTTAGGAAATATAAGAAATGAAAAATTTTAATTCCTAACATTGAAATAATATTCTGTAATAATTCAATAACCATCCTTTTTAAACCATAGACCCTAAATTAAACCAAAATAAACAGAATAAATGAGTTTAGAATATTAAATATATATAAAAATATTTCTATTGAAAATTGATATTCATGAGTCACCTAGACTAGCAAAAATAAAATTGATAGTATAAATCTAGGCTGATTATAATCATATTTATAACTTGTCACTCTTTGTTTCAAGTCTAATAACACTAATTTGAATGTATTAGAGTATTCATTATGATCTTGAACTATAACTTTCAAATTGGACAAGTAAAACTTTTAGTAATACAATTTTCAATTAGTTTTCATATAATATGAGTAAGTAATCTAGGATTTCATATTTCAGTGATGGTTTTCCCATTATACTATACAATTTTATGATTTCATAGTAAGATAAGCATCATCAAATGTAAGTAAACTGGACTGCTTGTATACATTATGTTTCTTTGAAAAAAACTGTAAATACCTAGAGCTTTATATAAAAGAGGTAGTTTTTTAACTGAATTTTAATAAACCAATAAAGTAATGTTATTGTTCAATAGGTAATAATTGCCTTTATATAAACTCAAAAATATTGTTTAGAGTGATTAATATACAATGCTCCATTATGCATCTGGGAGTGTTGATGCATAATTTTTAGTTCTAATGTTATTATGTAATTGAGAGAACTTGTTCATTTGCTCTAATAACTACTAAGATGCACTTAATAAAATGAAATGTAATAATACTTGTAATTTAATCTATTCATGGAAGTAATTTTAAAAGTCTACCACTCTCCTTAATGTGGATAACATTCATAATTTATAAAGTGTTGTGATGCAGAATTGACAATGCCATTGTTTTTTACACTTTGAGATGGTTCTGCAGCCTTCATATCATCTGCATACCAACCTCAGGATTATCAAGGGCAAACAAAAGATAATTAACACCAGAAACAGGCAAATGCAGGAGCTAGCGACTGAGGTTCTCATTTAATGCAAGACTTCTGAAAACCAGAAAATGAAATAACTATAGAAGAGCTTGTCTCTGAAAAAAATATTTCAATATTCTATTCTTTATATAAACCTTCCCCCCCACACACACCCCAGTTTGTAGAGGTAACTTCACTGACAGCATGGTCTCAAGGTGATGTAGTCACCATCTATAATAGAGTTAGCAAAGGTCATTTTTAGAGAGTGAATTTCAAATTCTATATTTTATAATTGTTTCTTTAATACCAGTTATAATAATGGGTTTATTTATAATGTGTGTATAAGAATAGAAAATAAACTACTTCCATAATAACTTCTATCATGTTTTCACATTTACTAACCAGAATACAATAGAGAGGAATTTTAGGCAATTAAATAGACTATTTTGATCTTAGTTACAGGTTATATAGCATTATATATAGATATAATAATGTGTTTCAGTGATGATTCCAATTCATCAAAATCTTATTTATATAAAATTACATTACTGGCAGAGGATATGCTATATTAACCTTGGTTGTATCACTATCTTACTGCTTAAGTGAAATTATATCTTCTCAACTAAGCACCCTTTAACTTTTCATAAGTCATCACTATTAGTATGATTCACATATAGGGCTATTTTCACTTTACAAGTACAATATAGGGCAATCATTAAACATTTTAAAAATTGAACTTCTAAAGTTCTAGAATAATAATTGTAAAATTATGTTTGAAATAAAGTGGGTTCATAACAAATTTATAGGTTAAAATCTTTTTTAAATGTTAGGCTTCTCTGATAAAGTATGATGTGATTAATAGTTTTATCTGAAGTATGTAAGTTAGTAACAAACCTCAGAGTTTACAATCATAAAAGAATCATATTGGAGCATGTCATTTTACCACATGGATTTTTAAATAACATGTATAATTACAATGTAAGTCTTCTGGAAATAATTATGCATTGTGGCACTCTGATGTAACAGAGTTGCTGGTTCATCTCCCAAACACCATTATTAAGTATATGTTCCATAAAACCTCTGCATTGACAACATGATTGAGAATACTTTATTTCCTTTAGAGTTAAATTTTTTTCTTGTTTTATATTCATACCAACTATCTGCACAACTTTCAAAAGGTATCAAAAGAGATTAATATCACTTATAGTTTAATTCAATTCTACATAGAACTTGAGTTAATTGTGCTATATGATTACACATTAAAATATCAAGTCATTATCTATAAAAGAATACAGTTTAAAATAAAATAAATGTCTCTTATACAACATGATTGTTAACAGAAACATTTTCATCATATCTCCAACTTCTTTCCACCAGCTCCTTCCCTCCCCATAAATTTTTCCTGTTGTTATGTCCTACGGCCCCATCTTTGGTTTTCTACTTACTCAACCACATCGTCTCACACATCCCATTTAATGACGACAGCAAAACCAATCTTCAGTTACCATCTAATGTCCTGGAACTTTCTTCTAAAATTCGGGCTTCATAGGTATTTTCATCTAAATGTTCTCCAAAATGAACACGTATAAAATATCTACCATTTCCCTTCACTTTTACCACAGTCTAACCAGTGACATAAGCCAAGAATCTATGAATCATCCTAGATTTCTCTTTATTCTTTATTTAATCAATCGAAAATTCCTACTATTCTATATTACAAACATCCTCAGAATGTCTTCTCTTCATTCTCACTGCCACTTATTTAGTATAGACCATCACAATTTTTGACTTCCTACTTGTTCTTTCAATCTCAAATTCCAGCCTGCCCAATCAGTCCTCTAAATCAGGATCAAACTTTTCTGGAAAGCGCCAAATAGTAAATATTTCAGGCTATGCATCCATAGTCTCTTTTGCAACTACTCAACTTTGTAGTTCCAGCAGGAAAGCAGCCATTAACACTTGTAAAAAGATGGATGTGGCATGCTCCAATAAAACTTCTACAAAAAAAGGCAGCTGATGGATTTGGCAGGTGGGTTGTAGTTTCTTGACTCCTGCTCTAAATTGCCCCCAGAGTAAAACTTCTAAATGACAAATCAGATCCCATGGCTAGTTTATTTATTCGTTACTTTTCATCACTTGCAGAAAAAGAAATCCAACCTCCTCAGCACGATATAAAAGAATCTCTATGATATTGTTTCTACTTTTCACTGCCACTCCCCACCCTGCACCTACCTACTTCATATTTGTTCATTCCCATCAATTTGCAATTGCCCAGATCATCATTCTCTGTCTTTGTGTCTTTGCACAAGCTATGTTCATTATATGGGATACAGGAATGCTTTTTATTCTATTGTCCTTGCTTTTTAACTCAGGACTAGAAGCATGTTTTATTCACCATTGTATCCCCAGTGTCTGGTCCAATGCCTGCAAGAAGTTTGTTGAATGACTAAATGATTGAATAAACACATACCATTTTATAAAGCACATGGATATTTAAGAACTATTTTTGTTTATTTTTATTTCAGCCACTCAAATTAAGTAACACTCCCTTTTCAACTGTGTAGTCAGGGACAGTAGTTCACATGTTAGATTTGGACAGTGACCACTCCACTAAAAAATAGAGGTGTTCTGCCCCCATGAATATAGAATGACCTATACTGGATATTTAGTATTTTATTTATATGAATAAGATTACAAAAGTAGAAGATAAAAAATTGAGGAAGGGGGAGCAAGAGAGCCATTTTACAAGTTGTCAAGCTATGAGTTTTGGTGTCACTTTTGCCCCTCTGAATAAATATTTGTGTTTGTGTATATGTATAAATATATATGTACACATTTACCATACTTGATAGATTTTTCAAAAATTAATAAGTGTGACATTAAAACAGCACATTATTTGACCTCCTTTGAAGACAAAAATATTACTTAAGAGTACTTAGTATCATGGGTTAATCATTATAAAGTTAAGTCAGAAATATAGATGTGAGGAAATGCCAGGTAATACAGACTTCTGGGCAAATGAACACTCAATGCCTGAAAGTAGACTATTCTGGGAGTATTACAAATACACCAATCCCTGTATTAACTGAATTTTTTTTCTAGAATGCTCTTCTTAATTAAAAGTAAGCATACTGTTGCCTTTGCATATAATTCTAGATAATGTTAGTTAATAATTTAGTGATTAAGATCTATGATATGAAGTCCTCATTAAAGAACATATGCTAAATTACTGTCAGAAAATACCTTCACACTTGAGCAAAAGGCAAACTTGTTCATTAATATACAAAATATATATTGTCAAGTGATATTCTGTAAATTAAGTAATTTCTTATTAATGTATGCATGTTTCCTTAAAACATTAGTACATACAGATCTGTTAGTAACTGTAAATTTCGCTGTGTGGCCCATGCAGTGACTCACTGGTGACTCAGTTTACTTAAGATAAATAACCACTCATTCCATTGCTTAATCATATATCTGACTATATCAAATAAATTGAACTCTTCTTTTAATCTTGTACTTATAAACATTAGTCTAAGTCAAGACACATAACAAGGTACATAACTGGTTTAACTATCTCTGATAAAATGACTTATAATTGTACTGATTTGACTGCATGGAAATACTTAAGTAAATTTAAAGCTACGGTTTTCTTGATTTACCTGAAAAAAAAATTTCAGTCAAGGAGATTTTAATTACATATATACTTTAGTTATCTTTAAAAATGTATTGTGGGAGTTAAAGATGGCCACACATTTTTTGACACATCTCTCTGCCAGAGGTGGGTCTATTTTCTCTCTCTTGGAATCTGGGCTGGTCTACGACTGCTCTGATCAAGAGAGTATGTTGGGAGTGGTGCAATGCCATTTCTTGCACAAGCCTTTAAGAAGACTGGCAGTTCCATATTGGTTTCTTAGAGCCCCATGTTGCCATGTAAGAAGTCCAGTTTTATGTAAGAAGTTCATGCTGCAGAAACCATGTGGAGAGGCAATGGGAATACCTGGAGAGGGAGAGTGGTGCTAATGTGTTCAGCCCTCAACAAGGTTCTAGGGAGGTAAAGGAGGCCATGTGGGACTTCCAGATCAGACCAGATACTAGCAGAATACAACCAAATGACCATAGTGATGTCAGTGGAGCATGAGAATTGCTCAGCTGAGACCTGTCAAACTTTGTGACCCACACAATCATGAGATATGATAAAATAGTATTTTGGACTCACATGTTATATAGCAGTAGATAACATAAAACAGACATGTAAGCATCCTGAATACATAAATCATGATTTATAAGTAATGACTGAAATTATAGGATTAAATACTATAAAATGACTTTTATCCATGCAGTTCATGTAGTAAATAGCTTTATCTTAGTCCAGAACAACCTCATTTCTCTATTTTAAGAAATCAAAGAACTTGGATGAATAATAACAGTTATTTAACAGTTATTTGCATGATCTTTTTACTCAAAATGAAGATTCTTATAAAAATTGTTTAATATGTTTTATTTATTTAGAGCTTTATTTTACTGCGCATTTGGTGTAGATTATCTTACCCAAATGATTCCTATATCTCCCTAAGTTAGGCAGGCAAGTACCATTATTTTCATCATAGATATGGGAAAACGGGGACTTGTAGAGGAGATGGCTTGCTTTAGATTGCCCAGCAAAGTGAGCAAACCCATTCTAGAATCCCATTTTCAGAATCCATATTCATTTCTCTTTTAACTTCATCTACATTGTGTCTGGTATCAGACAGCCTATGCATGAAACTTCTGTAACAAACACCTTGTGTAAAGTCTGATACATCTCTCAGGAGATAAAGCGTTTCCTTCATGAGTTAACTCAAAAGATCTCTTACAGTGCTAGGAGTTTTCTATTTACCCAGAGGACATTTTTCGTTTAATGTATTTTTAATGCTGATATATTAACATAGGACTCTTCTAAGGCTAATTATCAGGGATTTCAAAATAGTAACTTAGCGTTTGTAAGCAAGGTATTTACATTGTATTTCTGTGTTTACTGATTGTGAATTTCAGGATATCAAAAGTTGGGCCTGATTTTCTCCACTAGTTTTCTTTAAAACACCATTACACTCTCTGTACTATATTTATACACACAAAAATCAGCCAACATGGGAATCAGTCAACTACCGAAACAGGTTGTTTTAGTGTTATAGACCTAAGCTATAAATTCATATCATCATCCAGTTTTCTTCTTGGGTTCTTTTCATTTTTTTCCCTTAAAAATTCCCCCTAAGATCCCTAATTATTCCCACTGTACCAATATTTTTAGAAAATGATATTCTTTCTCATTGTTCACATTCCTTAAATATCAGTAAATTATCTTTATCTCTAAGCACTGCTTCGCCATGTTCTATCAAGTGAGATCCTGTAAGCTTTCTTCATTAATTACTGTCACTTTTTCTCTTAATCGTTTTGAATTTTTGAAACTTTCTTTAATTTGCCTTCTCAAATTGGGATACCTAAAATTAAACATGCTATTCAGCGAGTTTTTTTTTTTTTTTACTGTAGCCTTATTCATCTCCTTACAGTTTTAATCACAAGATTATTTATCTCTTTTAAGGTTTTCATCTTCAGTCATGTCCTGGTTATGATACATTCAAAAGAATTTAAATTCTATAGTTGAGGTATAAGCCTTCAATTCCATATTAACTCTTTGAATGATAAATCTTATGTGTGCTAAGACATCAGTAAAATAAATGTTTATGTGAAAAAGAATGGGAAAGATTTCTAAGAAATCTGAGAAATACTTTATGTGAAGTTTTCTGAAATAATAGTTTATGAATTGTTGGACAGTGGATTGTGTGTCAGGTCATTGGTTTATTTAAATTCTGGAGAAGTTGCTTTTTTATGTGTTACCAGGGAACATGTACATTTAAAACTTAGCTCTCTCTTGTGATATATGAATGTAAGTATCTTTGGCTAATGTATATAATTTTCCCTCTCCTCAAGATAATAGTGGCAAAAGCAAAATAGTGGCTCTAACTGAATAATCTTATAAACAAAAACAAGTATAAATGCAGTTTTCTAACTGGTAGTGAAAGCAAGAAATACTTCTAGTCATCTTCTTGTAAAATTTTGTACCTGTACACTTTGTCACTTTGCTATTCTTTAAACTATTTCTTTAATTTTAAGAATTCAGATATTGCAGCGCTGTTAAATATTTGCAAGATGTTGAGAAGTTGGACAGAATCTAATAGTGGGCACAATGGACAAGCATTCTATTTTCTAGAAAAATAGTGTTTCAAAATATTCTGCCTACATCAAAACATTTTTTCACCTAAATATTTTTTAAACAATTTTGCATTTTGGGAGTGTTTTTTTTCTTCAAATTCCTTTCCTTTTGAGGGATGGTATTCATTTTGATAAGCAGTGACTATTCTCAAGCACAAAACTACTGAATAATACAGAAAGAGAGGTTATAAAACTAAGAAGATATGTTATGAAAACCAAAAGCAGCATTTATTAGACTTGAGCACAACTAATTAGAATAGAAAACAGATTCTACTTTTTTTCGTTTACTGAATCTCATATATAATTGTGGACCTGTGAGAGGAAGTAAAGTGACCTCTACTGAACTGGAAGTCTTGTTTGTTCATCCCTGGTTCTCCTCAAACTTATCTGTAGTTGTATTGACCAGCATGAAAATATACTCTCATAGGGTATAAATTTCATAAGGATAGTGATTTTATAAGAATAAGAGCTAATACTTATTAAGAATCGTTAACTGATTAAGCACTGTGGTAAGTGCTTTCTGTGTGTTAACTAATTTAATCACCATAACAACTCTAATTATTATCATTCTCAATTTATAGATGAAGAAACTGAGATACAGAGAGGTTAAGTAACATTCTCCTGTCTAACTGTGAGTAATGTGTAGGGCTGGTAATTAAACCCAGGTGGTCTGGCTTCAGTCTACTTTAATTACTCTAGTGATTTTTAAACTTGAGAGTGCATCAGATCACTTTGAGGGCTGGTTAGAACACAGATTTCTGGGCTTCCCAACCCCCATTCCCACCAGAGTTTCTGATTCAGTATGTCTGGAGAGAGGACCA
The DNA here is from genome assembly GCF_037043125.1 of Eumetopias jubatus. Lineage (NCBI taxonomy): Eukaryota > Metazoa > Chordata > Mammalia > Carnivora > Otariidae > Eumetopias > Eumetopias jubatus. Next base: position 74,434,406 of record NW_028274820.1, on the reverse strand, counting down.
AAGCTTTGTATTTCTCTCAAGTCCCCAGGTAATTATGACATCTCTGGTCCAGAGATCACACTTTGGGAACCACTGCATTACACTATACCACCTCTTAGGAACTACTCTTGACAAGCCAGATAGCACATAATTTTAGGTTCTATGAAATTTTGCTTTAAGGATTTTTAATATTTACCTTGATCAAAGCAAATAGTGGATCAACTTACAGTAATGGTATGTTATAATTAAGCTAGCCATTAGGAAAAGCAAGCAGGCACAAATTCATTCATTCAATAATCATTTATTTAATTGCCAATCATGGGTTTAGAGGCCTAATACATAATGACGGAAAATTTATTGACCTTGCTCCCAAGAAATTCACTTTAGGGAGACATACAAATGAATACTTCAAAACTGGTGTGATGAGTGTTGCAGGGGTGAGGCAAGGAGGTGTGAATTTAAAGAATCAGAAACAGCTTCCCAGAGGAGAGTTTTGGAGTTGTCTTAACAGTGGTACATTTTCTAGTGCACAGGACATACACAAAGATGTATGAGAAGAGAAAGGGCATGTTGAATATTGGAAATTATTAAGAATCTGGTTGACTGCAGTTTAGGGTTGAAGCAAATGGGTGGGAGGCTGAATAAAGGAAGATTAACATGAATATGTAGAAATTTATTAAAGCATGATGACTTTGTATGGGAAGTCAGTGAGAGGTTTTAAGCAAGAGACAGATCAGTGGTTTTTCTAGAAAGGTGACTCTGGCAAATGCAGAGTTAACAGTGATAAAACCTAGAAGTATTTGGAGGACAGTTTAAAGCAAGGGACCTTAGAGGCAAGGAGGCCATTCCAGGCAGGAAAGGATGTAGTAGTGATCTAAGATATAATAGCTACAGGGTTTGAATAGAAAAGAGTAGATTAGATAAATAAATCATGCCTGAATGCTGCTATTTTAAGTAGATACATATTTTAACTCAATTAATACTTGGAAGAAATCACTGGATTGGGTATTACTATTTTCTCTGTCATACAAATGAAGAAACTGGAGCACCGAGAAACTGTCATTTTCCCAAGGTCACACTGCTCATCAGTGGTAGAGTCGGGCTTTGAACCCAGGCATTCTGGTTCCAGAGTCCACCTTTATAACCAGGGCTGGTGATGGACTGGATATGGAAAGTAAGGAAAAAAGAAGGTGTTTGGAGTACTTCCCATGGCTGGCACATATTTAGGCCAATAAATGTGTCACAATATCCAGTGGTTA
>NW_028274820.1:73705668-73728168 GCF_037043125.1 Eumetopias jubatus | reverse complement strand
AAGAGAGTTTGTCATTGGTATTTAATGAAACTGAAGTTACTGGGCTTACGTTTTATGTGTGTACAAAGTTGTGTTAAATCCAAAGCACCGTACTACTGATGTAAGGAAACCACTGTAGTTTTAAGACTCCAAGGTATTATTTATTGTCCTGCATGAGAAATTATTAAATAAAATTGGAGTCCTTGAAATAACTGATGTTATTTATTAAAGAATTACGTATAAATTCGAAAAGTAGGGCTTCTAATATATGCATATGACTAATCTGTAAATACCTTTTTATGCAACGAATAAACTATTTGTTCCTAATGAATGGTGACATATTCGATTAGAAAGTTAGAAACACGCAATCAGGATAAGGCGCACCATGGAGGTGACAGTGGGTAATCTATGTATAATCACGTGCTCGCGGGTACCCATAGATGATTTCAGGAGAGTAAAAGTCTGAAATCATAAAACCAGTTTATGAGGATCATTTTAAAGATAAACCCAATTATTCTGACTAAAAAAAAAAAATCTACCAATTGAATTCAACAACTACTTTGATTAAATGTTTCATTGAACTAGCCAATAGTTTGAGTAGAGTGACTGATAAACCAATTCGTTATTATGGTATCACATAGACACGTCCAGAATTTTAAACACTTATTAAATCTAATGTTAATATTCCCAAAGTACCCTCTAAAATATACAAATGAAACCTTCTAATAAGATTACTTGTGAAAGTTCATATTTGTTTAATGACTTTTATTAAAAATGATGTTTTGATTTAATAATCATTATAAGTTGAATTTATAATTTTAGATTTTCCACGTTCAATCTGGGATTCAGAACATTTTAGTAAATGCTAAACTCTAAGTACTGGAAATAATTAGAATAAACTCCAGGGTTAATATAATAGCACCTTTTTCCAATTAGGTCTCATAAATGACCTATGAATATTCAAAACTTTCAAGCTTAAATAGCTGAATATTTCTAAACAGATACTTAGTAGCTGGCAAGATACACACAGATATCTAGCACTGTTCAATGGGATTACCCTCAAGTCAATTAATACTATTTTGGGCATCCTCTATTTTAGTCAAAGATGTGACCTCTTATGTAGTCGGTGTGTCTTGATGATGAGGGTGCCGAGAAGACCTAAGTGGTCTCTCTACTCTGACTCTGTTTCCTAATTCATTTCTCCACTCTCACTGGCCCCTCAGCTGGAGTGCTGCCATATCATGAGTATCCAGTTCTTTGGGGTTTACTTTTCTGGGCTGGATTTTAATTGAATAAAGAACCTGTGGGAAAGTCTCAAGTTTTGGATAAAGAAGAACACCAAACACGATGTATTTTTAAAACACAAACATAAAGAGATAATTTCTGAAAAAGGATAGCTATGAAGGTATGTTCCATTGCATTTTTGAAGGATTTTAATATGCAAGGAGTATTTATTTCATTATGTCACTGCCTTGTACACAAATCTGTGTGAGCTGAGACTCAGAGAATGAGACAGGATTAAGCCAAAAGCCCTCAGTCATTCTCAGTAGGTAGGACTCAACTGACCTATGAACAACAGCATTTCTGAATAATAACCTCTATTCCAGACGCCAAATATCATCTTTAAAAATCATGCTTAGTTCCTACTCCAAGTCACTTTACGTGCTAACTTAGTCTATGCACCGTCCTCAGACCTCTGTGTGTACACAGACACTGAAATTCCATTCAGTTCCATGTTTTACCCATGCACAACCTGTCTACTGTTTGAAGACCAACTTTTATCTACTAAAGACTTTGTTTGACCATCCAGTCTGCACTGATCTCCCACTGTGTCCCCCCAAAGCATTTTTTTTTTGTTAATCATTCTGATGCTCAAAACTACAGAATCTTTGAATCCTAAGACTATATCAAACATAATTTTTTCAATGCTCCCATTGCATAGATTAGAAAAGAAGTCACTCTCCAAGTGTTGTAAGTACAGGTGGAGCTAGGACTAGTGCACATGCTGGCCTCTGGAATGTTTCTTGGAACCTGTTATTCCTGCTATCCCATTTTGCCTTAATCAGGTGCACTGTAACTCCTTCTAGTGGTGGCTGTACCAAGTCTTGCTGACGAGGCTATGAGCTTCACAGACCAGGAGAGCCACGCATATAGCAAGTACCTAGTAAATACATGTTGATCAAATAAATGATGTGCCAACAAGTCACCAAGAGTTTCATTTGCACTAATTCTAAAAGATAAAATTTTGGGATGCCTGGCTGGCTCAGTCCATGGGACATGCACCTCTTGATCTCAGGGTCATGAGTTCAAGCCCCACATTGGGTGTGGAGCCCACTAAAAAAAGAGAGAGAGAGAGAGGGAAAGGGAAAATTTCTTCCCGGAATTACGTATTCTTGGAATCCTTTCCATCCAGAATTAGTTCACAAACAAGGTATGAGACCTGGGAAAATGTAAATAAAATTTTCCCTTAAGGTTACAGTATTAGGCTGCTAACTTACTAAAATAAAGTAAAATCAAAGCCAATAATTATTAATGCTCAATTTTTAAAATACTGATTGCTACCAATCTAATGTCTAAGAAAGAAATAAAAAGTAAGAAGAGAGGTTAAACATCTCTGAGAATAAAATTGCTTGAAAGTTACAGGACCTATGCCTCTAAATGGATGGAATCCTTTTCAATGAAAAGTAAAATTCAATCGTGATTACCAGTACTCATATGAAGTTTCTCATTTTTGGATCTCAGAGAGCTTCATGCTTCCACTCGTTCTGTTGTGTGACAACTGAAGGGAAATCAAACACCAGGAGACCACATGTCTTTGGTGGATTGCAGGACAAATGGGAAATTAGTCTCTTCTGTGGCCATTAGCAATATCTTTCCCTTCTTGCCCCCATTACAGATACCAGGATCCTTTATTTTTTTAAAAGATTTTATTTATTTATTTGTCAGAGAGAGAGAGCACAAGCAGGGGGAGGGGCAGGTGGAGAGAGAAGCAGGCTCCCTACTGAGCAAGGAGTCTGATGCAGGACTCGATCCCAGGACCCTGAGATCATGACCTGAGCTGAAGGCAGATGCTAAACCGACTGAGCCACCCAGGCGTCCCTCGTTTAATTTACTTCTGGAAAAAAAAAAGGTAGCTATTTCTGTAATGTTCACTTCTTTAAGGTACCTAATGTGCGAACATCACTATAGGATAAGAATTCTTTTAGGAAAAATGCTCCCCTCCACCACAGAAACATTTCTGACAATTCAAATAAAATAAAGGAACCCTTTTAAAGAAACACCCTCTCTGCTCAGTGCTCACCAATTCTTCCCTCTGTATCCCCTTCTCCAGTGAAATTATTTTACAGTTTTTAATTACCCAGGATGTAATTTAATATAACAAATTTTATGCACTTAGTATTTTGATTAACTTATAAGTATAGTATAAAGTAATACTGAACAGTTTAGGTACCTCATTTATAACCTTTGGTCATGCAGCAGTGGTTAAATGGTTAATAATATAGTGGGCTTTGAGGATAAAACGTTTGGGTTTGAATCCTGGCTCCCTTACTTCCTAGCTATGTGACCTTGGGGAAGTTACTTAATGTCTCTGTACCTCCTTTTCTTTACCCATAAAGGAGAAATAAGAAAGTACCTATTTTATACAATTGTTATGAGGATTAAAGGATTTTTCATATATGTAAACCAGCCGGCACAGTGCCTGGGTCATAAGCGATCAATAAACGTTAGACACAGTCATGATACAATTACAACCTTAAATACTTTTTTGGGAGAAGGTATGGTATAAATACATGAATTAATTTTTAAACACTGTATGAGCTTAATTAGCTCTAAAAATATTTTAGCCCTTCTCCCAAAGTGAGATTTTTATTACTGTATCAGAAAAGTCATAAAAGAATGATGTATGTGCCCCACATATCAGATGCCAGACATTAGGGTTATTAAAGTAATCCTAATAAGAGCTGCCCTTCCTCAAAAGTACATTTAAGGTAATAAAATCAAGGAAACAAAGTAACACAACATAGTCCTATAATTATTGCAAAGAATTATTTACGAATAATTTCCTGAACACTAAAACACTAAGCCAAAAGCTCATGTCATATCTCGGATCGTTTTTATTTTTTATTTTTATTTTTTAATATTTGTTAAAGATTTTATTTATTTATTTGAGAGAGAGCGAGAAAGCGCGAGCATGCAAGCAGGGTGAGGAGCAGAGGGAGAGGGAGGAGCAGACTCTGTGCTGAGTGTGGAGCCTGACATGGCGCTCAGTAGCCTGAGCCTGAGATCATGACCTGAGCCGAAATCAGGAGTCGAATGCGTAACCAACTATGCCCCCCAGGTGCCTCAAATCTTGGATCCTTTTCAGATCAACAGAGGAAAGCAAATTTCCAAAGTAGAAGGGCCATCATTGCAAAGCTCTCTACATAGAGCTCCTATACTCACTCGCCTCAGTCATCCATCCCAGGCCTCATCATTAGCTTGCTGCTAAACCATTATTATGCATGCACTGAATGGTCCCTGCCTGCATCACATGTGCTATGCACATGAGGGCTTATGAAGTCTGATTATATATGTTTAGCTGGAGAAACCTTAAATAGATGAACTCAAAGTTGACTAAAAAGTGGAAATTCTCAGAGATCTAGCAATATACATACACCTGTTAGGAAGAAATTTTTTCTGCCCCAAATTCCTTTATGCTGTGGATTAAGCCAAGTCCCCTGTGTCTGTAATAACGTAAAGAGCATCAATTCTGCTTTGACAGGAGAAGCCAATAACATGTAACTATTATCTCTTAATGCCAATAATTAATTTAACAGAAGTTTATTGAGTACCTTCTATATATAAGGCACTGTGGGGGCATTAAATATCTATGAAAGAACTTTCAGTCTAATATGGAAGACATATGTACTCAAATAACTACAAGATGGCCCGTCGTAACTGTACTAAGAGAAGGAGCAATTAAGTGAGATGGGAGGAATTAACAGCTGGGAGAGATTATCTGCCTCTAAGAAGAATCTCAAAGCATGTATACTCTTAATGGAATTCTTTTAAGATAACAAAGTAAGAGAAAGCTCAGACGGACAAAAGAGAGAAATCCTTGACTATTCTGGTGATAACTCTTTCTGGGTTTGAAGATGGTTGGGATATTCATCATGCCATTCTTCCCCCCAACTGATCTGAAATTTATGCACTGTTCCTTCAGTGATGACTTGAGGTGTCTTACAGATTAAACTGCCGTCCTTAATAATAAGTAAAGTAGAAGCTACTTCAAACAAACAAAATCAGTTGTTTCCAGGAATAAAACAGATGATAGACATTTGAAACATCAAAGACTTAGCTTTATTTTTTAACTTAAGGACATAAAGAAAGAAAAATAAAACTAGTAGAGTCACTGATTTTTATTGTCTTCCTCATGAGATCTTGAATAAAGGATAATAAAGAGACTTATGTTTAACATATCTTAAGGACGGAGTCTACAAAGTCCAGATCGGATGGTTTTGCCAGCCATTTATTTACTTACTGGGCACCTAACGCAAGCCAGGCATCTGTATTAGTACAGACTTAGGAGGACAAACCTTTGGCACAGAAGGGTGCAGTCAGAAGGTAAACGTTAGCAGTTCTTAACCTGATAAATATGTTGTATTTCTTTAAGTGGATTTGGAAGCAAGTTTATCTTTGATTTTAAAGCAAATGATCCACTTGGTAAATAGCGGGTATGCTTTCCAACCAGAATCTAGAAATTCATCGTGAATGGTTTAAAAGCTTTTCTTTCCACAAAATAGAAGATTTATAATTCAGCTACTCTGTTTAGTCCACTACGTCCTATTTACTACAGAAAAGCAGGGACTTAGGTTTCTTGCTTAAAGAAGGCATACCCACCTCCTAATTTAAGATAATTTACACTTGGGAGAATTCGAATGCTATTTGGAATTTCTTTAGATAATTGGAAGGAGAGTATTTAGTGGTGGAGAGACAGAAAGTCTGTCATTATTCCTGACAGAGAGGTACAAAGCCAATAAATGAAAGGGAAGTACTTCTAGAAGGATAAAAGTTACTTCTTGTTAGAAGTGAAAAGAAATCAATTCAATAGACATGATGTGCAAACCACTGGACTAAGGGCTGATATGGACAATGGTTTTCATAGAGTTTCCAGTGCTGCAGAGGAAGTACGATGTATACACAAGTAACTTTGATACCAGACAGGATGTGATCGAGAAAGTGTTAGGAAAGAGGGGAGGTAAATCCTGGCAATGCAATCAGTGAGTGCTTTATGAAGGAGGGAGGTGTCATTTCAGGTAGGCTTTGAAATATGTGAAAATGTTCATAATGCAGAGACAAGGCAAAGAGCCTTCTGAGTGGAAATGGGGAAAATGGATAATCTTAAATGTGTTGTGGGAACCCTGAATGTGTGCAGAGGCCATGGAGAAAGGAGGGTTGGTAATAAAGAAATATGTTAGAAAGCAGAACAAGGTCAGATGGTGAAGGGCCCTTGAGTTGCATTTTATGGAGTTTAAAATTTATTCTCTGCCAGCTGAAGGGCTATTGATGGTTTCTGAGCCCCGCAGTGAAAAGATAGAAGAGTTTTTGGAGGATTAACTTACAAAGTCTAGACTGAGGGTAGGACACTGGACATAGGATTACCAGTTAGGAGGTCACTAAAACAGTGTAATAAGGTAATGATGGTCAGGGCTAAGGTGGAGGGATTAGAAACAGTGGAGAGAAGTGAAGAATTTAGGCTATAGGTCATGGAGTAAAAAGGCTTTGCATCCATTGCTCCTAAATTTATACATATGGGAAATAGTTCCCTCATAAACTCTACCATGGAGCTAGAAGGGTCTAAATCTATGTGAAAAATTCTAAAAATTAAAAGAGATGACTGTTCATAACTCATATGCAATTTTGATGAATCTTTAAATTTGTTGTTTTAATTGCTCAAGGAAGAGGAGAAGTTGATCCCAGAAAGCTTGATGTTAGAAAGTGGAAGACCGGAAGATATTGAAAATAAAACTCTATTGTCCTCTTTATGATTAAGATGCCAATAGCAGCAATGACCACAAAAACTCATATAGGCTGTTGACACTTGGTATCAAGAAATTTGATTTATTTTTAATCTTTAGTCTGTGTTCTTACATCATTTTAAAGGCTTCATCAAATTAAAAAGCTTCTGCACAGCAAAGGAGACAATCAATAAAACTAAAAGTCAACCCATGGAATGGGAGAAGATATTTGCAAATGACATATCTGATAAAGGATTAATATCCAAAATGTATAAAGAACTTATAAGACTCAACACCCCAAAAATGAATAATCCAAATAAAAGATGAGAAGACATGAATAGACATTTCTCTAAAGACGACATCCAGATGGCCAACAGACACACAAAAAGATGCTCAATATCACTCATTATCAAAAAAATACAAATCAAAACTACAATAAGCTATCACCTCACACCTGTCAGAATGGTTAAAATCAATAATACAAGAAATAACAGGTGTTGGTGAGGATGCAGAGAAAGGGGAACACTCTTACACTGTAGGTGGGAATGCAAACTGGGTTAGCCACTCTGGAAAACAGTATGGAGGTTCCTCAAAAAGTTAAAAATAGAACTATCCTATGATCCAGCAATTGCACTACTAGATATTTACCCAAAGAATACAAAAATACTAAATCAAAGGGATACACGGACCCCAAAGTTTATAGCAGCATTATCTACATTAGCCAAATTACGGAAACAGCCCAAGTGTCCACAGACTGATGAATGGACACAGAAGAAGTGGTTATGTATGTACAGTGGAATACTACTCCGCCATAAGAAAGAATGAAATCTCTCCATTTGCAACAAAATGGATGAAGCTAGAGAGTATTACACTAAGTGAAGTCAGTCAGTCAGAGAAAGACCAATACCGTATGATTTCACACTCATATGTAGAATTTATGAAAGAAAACAAATGAGCAAAGGGGAAAAAAGAGAGAGAAATGCAAACCAAGAAACAGACTCTTAACTATGGAGCACAAACTGATGGTTACCAGAAGGGAGGTGGTTCGGGAGATGGGTTAAGTAAGTGATGGGGATTAAGGAGGGCACTTGTTGCGATAAGCACCAGATGTTGTATGGAAGAGCTGATCACTAAATTGTACACCTGAAACTAATCTTACACCGTATGTTAACTAACTGGAATTTAAACAAAAACTTAAAAAGAAAAATGTATTTTAAAACGGAATATCGAAGGAAAAGGGCACAAAGTATGGCTACTTTCTCAAGTCCAAAAAATCTAGTATTTCCAGAGATTACGAACAACAACAAAAAAAGAGGTAAGCCTTTTTAAAAGTAGGTAACATATATCCGTGAGGGTTTTGCTAAGAATCTCCAAATAATTGGTGAATTTTTGAAATGTCCCTACCCTACCATTAGCTTGGAGACTAGTGAACTGTAAGATAGGGCTCCCGGTCCCTGACCAATCTCATGCTGCAAGGATACCGCTCGAGGCAGGCAGAGGAATTATTACCTGTTCTCTGAATGAAACCCATGATTTATACCTCAGTCACCTTTGCTGGTAATCCTCAAATCCTTTGCACCTACCCTCTCTTTCCTCATCTCTGCTTAATATTAGGTTGAACAATCTGATTACTATTTTTGCAAGCAAAACCTGTTGAATAGCAATAATTTCATGAAGTTCACCCTAAAAATCTACTTCCTGTTAAGCCTAACTCAAAGCTACAACCCCCACAAAGCCTTTTCTGATTCTCCGTGTGCCTACACATAAGGCTTTGAATTTACAATTTGGTTGTAGGGCTCTTCCTTCCTTTACTTGGTCTCTCATACTACCTACGTGCATAATCCACCCCTCTACTCGAATTTTACCTCTTTGTGGATGCAGACCATCTGCCAGTTTTTTAGCACAGTGTGTTGCACATAATAGTTGCTCATTAAATGTTTGTTCAACTTAAATGAATGAAACTCATCTCTGTTCTGTGCAACCAGCCAAGCCTCTAGCAGAAGGAAATGCAAAGTAGCAACTGATTTTTATACTCTAGTTTAATCTTTCAGTTTTACAGTCTACCCTCAGTAGTGGTATACCCCGAACACACAGAGGACTAACTACATTAACAGATTGATTCGTTGCCTAAAGAAATGTGTTGCTTCTTCAGTTGTGAAATTTGTTAGTATCCAAGGCACTAATGAAAGGCAGAAGAAATGTTAATGTTTGCCTATACCCTAAAGCAAAGAGTCAAATTATAATGGGGAAGTTTACCTTTTTAGATTGTGGTCACACAGTATATTCCCTAAAGGAATGTAAATTGTCTTCATTTGCTCCCTCCTCAAGACTAAGTAAAAGGTCTGATAAACTGTTTCTGGGTTTTGTTTTGTTCTTAGAATAAGGAAGTACTGTGAATAAAGTTCTCTTAAACTGAGACATTCAAAATGTATTTAAGTAAATAGATGTTAGACTGTAGAATCAACAGAGTGTCCTTATTTAGATATTATCAGATGTGACAATTAAAATATTTACATGGTGTCATTATTTATGAGAAAAACTCAGTGACATAATGTAAATTTGATTGAGCCTTTCAGAAATACAGTATTTACTAACACCATGAAGCTAATGATAAAATCTTTAATCTTAAAGTCTTAAATGTTATGGTAGATGTCAACAAATGCTGTAAAAAAATTTACAATTAATGGATCATATCTTCAATACAGGCAATTTCAGGAAATGTAAAGTTAATTTTATCAAACATGTACAAGTCAAAACTAAATATAAGACTAGATTAAAATTGGTTTTGTGTTTTACTAATTATAGGAGATTGACTTGTATCTTTTCTTTAGGTAATCCTAGTTATTTCAGAAAAACTTTAATACATTTCATATAGTGTACCCACTGAAAAGAGTAATAAACAATTTTTTTACAGAGATATAATATACCTTTTAAAAATCTTACAAGAATATTTTTAGCCTCTCCCCCTGCCCTAGCACACCAGAAGGATAAAACATGCTTCCATCAGTGACTATGGGTTTTTACTACAAAAAAATGTTACTCCCAGGATAATAGTAAAAAACCTATTCTCAGAAATAGTGTTAGGGCCTTAATGCTTCAATTTTACTATGGAAATTGATTTTATTTGACCCAATATAGCAATCTTTATCCAGTGAAATGAACTTATATTTGTAGTTACTTTGAGAAACATACTGAATATATTGAAATATGTGTAGTCCTTAACCATGTTTTACTTCTACTTGATTTAGTTTGGATATCTTTAACTTATATGGGATGCACTGAATAAGTCCAACAGAAAATATTTAAAGTCATACAAATTCTTTATCTCTTACTTATCATTATGTCCTAATTGTTGATTCATGACCTTGAGATACATCAGAGTACACTGATTATTGCTATAGGCTAATGCTGTCCATTGATTTGCACAGGACTTGACTGTTTCACAAAACAACATCAAAATTTTTCTAATTAAAAGGAAATACCTGGATAAGATGGGATTTTCTTTTAACTATCTACCAAGTCTAGTTAGTTCTTGGCACAGAACTGTTGCATGAATAATGGTAACCACTAGTAGGTAAGCATTATAAAAAAAATCAAAGTATAAGATTAGCACTTTAACTATCCATTTTATATGTGCTTTAATAAAATTTGATTCAATTAGTTTGTATTTGCTAATGGCACAGCCCTCAGGCTTACTACATAAATATCCTTGTTTTGCAGACATAAAATGAATTCCAAAACAGAAGCACAAATCCTTTATTAAGATGGAAAGATGTAGTTTCACGAGACTCAATTTTTGGTTTTGTTATTTTTCAGTAGCTAACTTAGTAACTAGTATCTTAGTAGAGACAATCACATAAAACAAGTAATTTTTTAAAAAGTTGGGTTTTTTTCCCCAAAGAAGAACAAGTTTTACAGGAAAACTGGTGAAATAATCGATGTTCATTTAGAAAGCATATGAAAAATGGAGATTAGGGAAATTCAATTTTACTCATTTCCTTCTAGTACATACACAAGGAAATGATATAATTATCTTTGGAATTTAAGGGTAGACTTATAAAAATTACAAGTTTAGTTATCTCCATTTGTATAAAGTCATGTTGAAATGAGAAACAATTCATGTTTCTTAAACATTTGTAATATTTTGTGTGGGAAGTATTTTAGTTTAATATATCAAAGAAATAAGCTAATAAATAACATTAAAGTTTTAAAAGGAAAAGTTTGTTTTTAAAAGAACATTTTCTTAGTACTTCTTAAAATGAGAGATGATCTTAGGCTAATGTGAGTAATTAAATCACAAAGTTACACTGTCCTTAAGAAATTGTTTACTTAATTTTACTTAAGATTTTATTCTTTTGAAATGATAATGCTGACTTCTTCCAGTAAAATATAGATTTTATCTTCTAAATTAAGCACATATTAGAGAAATATTTAATTCTCTTATTTACAAAAGTCAGTAAGAAGTCCATATAATTAAAACAACTAGACATGATAAAGTCACTATTAATTAAGGAATTATAAAACAGATCTTTATTAGTATGTTTCAATTTTTTCCAGTTTATTATTTTTCAAGATTCTCTCTTTTGTAAACTAAAATAACATTTATCACAAAAATTTACTGTTGACTGAATTATCTTTATTTTGATTTGAATGAATCTACACATAGCTGCCATTAGAACAGTACCCAGAACAATTACTCCAGTATTATCCCATTTCAACGAATAAAAATTCTGCTTATCTCTTGATGAAAAGAAAAATATTCCTCCTCCCAGAAGTGTGTAACCCTTAAGAGGGAGACAGAAAAATTGGAGTGAAGTGAACAAATGATTCCTCATTCTATATATACCTTGTTATTGTTTCTTTTATTCAGAATATAGTTAGAAAATGCCCTACTCAATTCCCTATACCTTTTTGCCTTGGCTAAAGATAAACAGACAAATAAATTTTAATTTTTCATCTTAAGGTCAGAATACAACTTTAATCCTAATATATTTAATAAATCTTATATCTCCCTTAATCTGTCACCTAAAAAACCACAGCCATTTAGAGTTCGACTGCAAAGGAATATTATTTCCAGATGATTATAATAAAAGTTTTTCTTCTAAGATACATTGCCAGTCTTAAGGATGCAGTTTATAATTCTATCCTACATTCCAATAGGTCTGACCCCGAGATGGAGTTCCAAAGTTCCATTTAAAGTCATTAGAAATTCTAAGAAATATAACAAAAAGGTGGATTAAGGTTAATAAAACATAATTTTATAAATTGCATGCATATATATGTATATCAAAATTTCTCTAAGATTTCTTGCCCTTACCTTCAGCGTATATTGAAATTTATTCAAATTTATGCAACATTGTTTAAAGAAACTGGATTTTACATGATTTGAAGGTTCACTCCCAAATGATTTCAGATAGTTTTGCTGCAGTGCTCTTGAAAAAACATAACAACAAAATTCATTATGATTTATCATTCTACTTGATTGATAACAGTAATAGATGTGACCCAAACAGCTGTAATAAAATGAAAATACAGATGTAATTACTTTGATCCTTGATGAGCACAAATAGATTTTGCCCAATCTCACTCAGAATCACACTAGTTGCCTATTGAGATACAATTGGTACTATTCCATTTTGTGTTTCATAAATGGAAACTTTCAACAAACATCTGGCTATGGAGCTAAGGACCTTTATATTTCTAATCTGTTGGCCAGTGAAATAAAAAAAAGTCTAAATTATATCTTGACACTCGGCCACTAAGACAGCTTTGGGGCTGCTCCAGAACTCCTTTAAATCATTCATCCAAGACTTGTGTTTTTGCCTTGTTTCTTGGACTAAGTTTCAGTCAAAACTGTCAGGATGGGTATGAGGGTATAAAAAACATACGTCCCTGTTCAGCTCCAATTCCCTCTTTGATAACTTGGTTCCGGGTCCTTGAAGACCTTGCCCTCACACTCCTATAATTGGGTCCTCTGGTTGTGGCTAGCTCTTGCTGATGTGGCTCATCCGTTTTTCTGGACTGCTGTCTATTTCCCTTTGCCAAATGGCCTGATGGGATACTGCCCATCCACTGCTAGCTCTTGATGGAGCTACCTCCTGGATATTTTTACAGAGATGGCTCTCCACCGGGATTACAGTTGTATGGTTCATGCCATTAGGTCTGTCAAATCTGTGAGACCAGTTGCTCCGCTGAAACTATTCCTTTGCTCAAATTAAACTGTGGGACTGACTCAGTGTTCAGTTTTCTCCTGAACTATGCTAAATTATGCTCTGTTAGTGCTAAACATGAGATTGAAATAGGGAGTAAAACCAATATTTACCTCTTATTCTAAATCTAATATGTTTTGTCCTTTTTTTTGACCTGCTAATTAGCAAAAGGATCTTAGATTTAATGTTGCAAATGTAAATTTTTCCATGGTAAGGTAACGTTGTGTGACCAATGAATACTTTTGCTCTGACTTTTAACTGTTTTGATGATGCTACTCCATTTTTAGTCTTCAGAGATTAAGATGATGTTGAACAAACTAAAGAACGTTAGTTTCCACTAGCTATATTAAACTATTTGGTCATCTGTTGCTTATACAAATTCTTGAATTCTATCCTAATGATGAAAACTGCATATGGAAGGTAGAAACCCTGAGATAATGTTTTAAACTGTATTTTTTGGTGCCAAATTATTCAAGTATATTGTGGTACTTATGTTAATGATCAATTTTAAATTCTGCCGAAGTAGTTAAAATACATATAATTTTAACATACATTAAAATATTTTTTATCATGGAAAGCAACTTCACATTAAGTATATATTCTGAAATGATAGTTGACTTTACATAATAAACACCTTTAGTCATAAAATGCCCATAGTCACCAAGTATACCTCTACTTCCCAAGCCCGAGGTCAAAAGCTGAAGTTAAAATACCATGTGGGTATGTAAAAAATTTCCTTTTTCCCTGGTAGTAGAAGTAGGAAGAAATTAATACTGAATAGCAATATTCATTTTTTAGCAATTCAGTCAATGACATTTTGACCCTTAGAGAAAGGAAATTTCTAAGGCTCAACTAGTGTTAGTGCAAATGAAGATGTACCTTCTAACAAAGTATCTTCTTTAGATATGAAACAGAAGCAGTAAGCTACAATGCTGTCAGCTAAAAGTTTTCTGACACACTTTGCCTAAATGGTGGGGATTCATACCATGGCTGTCAGATATCATCTGTAGAGTTCTATAAAAATCCTTCAAAACCCTATAGGAACCCATAAATTTCCACAATTGGCACGGTAGGGATACAACACCTTTTAGCTGAAGGCACTGTACCTCTGGGAGGATCTTTTTATTAAGAGGAACTGGAATGAGTTGTAAGTGCCACATATGGGGACCGGAATAATGTAAAAAAGAACAGCATCCACTGAGCCACACTTGTAGCACTTGAAAAAAAAAAAAGATGAGATGATAAAGAGCTGGCATAATCATACGTTCTGTACAATCACTTTGGAAAGAGATCTCAAAGCTAACTAGCAAAGTTAATGAAAAGTTCAGAGATTAAATAAAAATGGAATTAAATCAGAATGAAAATTATGAGACCCAGAAATGTTAGGACCAAAAAAAAAACCCCAAAAAAACTAAAGGTGACTGAAAAGGTGTAAATTAGAAAATCTGCAAAAGCATATGTAAAGCAAGGCGAAAAAAAAAGCTTTTACATTTAGAGCTTCGTAACGCCTCTTAATGATCCAAAATATCATTAAAAATAGTGTGGACTTAACAGGCATGAAAACAATGAGAGGGAGCATTCTTCTTGCTCAAGTTGTCAGTCACTTTTAACTGCTTTCCTCTGAAATACAGAGCCACTCCAATTTTAAATGCTTTTGTCCACAGAGAGATCTAAGGTCTGTAGGGATTTTATATAAAATAACACCAACTAAAGGGGTAGGGTCTGCAAATTCTACATGTGCCTATGAAGAGCAATTTAAATTTTAAGGTAGCCAAAGAGAATAGAAGGAAGAAAGGCAATATTATATATTTGAATATCTTCATTATACTTCATAACATTCACGATTTATCTTAGATTTTCAATATTGTTTTACAAAATGGGAGTCTGGAGGTCCCTTTTAGCTGTCTTTGGTTGCAAAATATTATTGCCGGGACAGGCTAAAGTTTAGCAGTGGAATGATACAACTGAGCTTCTAGAGAAGCATGTTGTAAAGAGGACTGGGACATGTGAGGTGTAGAAAGTTCTGGGGCATATAGAATATGTGTTCAACATCTCAATCAAAAAGATTAATGGGATCCCCACTGCAGTCCTGAAATAATACTACACTACTCCTTTTATATGATGCCTCAGCTTTTGATTGCCTTACTCTAAAGTCTTGGCTTCTAAGAACACAACAAATTTATTTTCCAGTCTTATATGAACCATATTAACATTCTGGTTCTATATAGAAGATTATTAACTCTCAAACTTCAAATATTTGCTTTAATAAGAGGGAGAAAATATAATAATCACCTGCAACTAATATAGAATATTAGCAAGTAGAACTTTGAAATGACATAGGGGCTAAGAGGATTCAGGAATGACATGTAAGAAATGATCTGAAAACTCAACAGTAGGAGACTCTAATAATCAGAAAGGGGAACGACATGACAATGGAGGGCTTTTTGCCTAAAGCCCTCAATAGAAAACCGGTTCAGGAAGAGCATTGATTTTGATCTCTAGAAACAAAATTTGAAAATATAAAAATAGGAATCTCATTTAACATTTTTCAAGAGAAGAAAGGCAAATCTGAGCCAACTTACTGAGAGTGAGGAGAAACAACTGATTAGTAAAAAAAAAAGAAACAACCAAGTTGAACTAACTATGGTAGGTATATCACTAAACTTCTCTTTTTGCTTCAGGTTTGCAAGGAGACAGGAAATGGATTGATTCTACCAGTATGAGTTCACCTTCCAGCTCTGCTCTAAATGTTTTCTTGTCTTTTCAGTCAAGTTTAACACATTGGAGAAGAGATTAAGTTCAAATTATTTCCACTTGAACACAGCATCAATCCTCTGTTAAGTAGTCTTTTTAAGAGGCAAATATTGATATAAAATAGGAATCTAAATTAATTTTATCCATATTCTATAGAACTCTCAGAAATCAATAAGCAGGGAATATTGGCATTGAGGTGCGTAAGGGAAGAGTATCCTAAAGTTGAATGATACACAACTCAGCTTTTTTTTTTTTTTCTTTTTAGAAGGAGCTAGAGAAAGGAAGAGGTGGGGAAGGGCAAATGGAGAGAACCTTAAGCGGCTCCACACCCAGCACACAGCCTGATGCTAGGCTCTATCACAACCCTGAGATCATGACCTGAGCCAAAATCAAGAGGTGGATCCTTTTTTCTTTTTTAAGATTTTATTCATTTATTTGACAGAGAGAGAGAGATAGCGAGAGCAGGAACACAAGCAGGGGGAGTGGGAGAGGGAGAAGCAGGCTCCCGGCTGAGCAGGGAGCCTGATGCGGGGCTCGATCCCAGGACCCTGGGATCATGAGCTGAGCTGAAGGCAGATGCCTAATGACTGGGCCACCCAGGCACCACCCCCCTGCAAGAGGTGGATTCTTAACTGACTGAGCCACTGATGCCCCACAGCTCAGACTCTTAAGGAAGTTTTCTTTACATTGTTCAGACCATGATGACTCCAACTCTTTTGACAGCGGTAGAAAATAAAGATTTTAAAAATCTATTTATTGAGGGGCACCTGGGTGGCTCAGTCGTTAAGCGTCTGCCTTCTGCTCAGGTCATGATCCCAGGGTCCTGAGATCGAGCCCCGCATCGGGCCCCCTGCTTGGAAGGAAGCCTGCTTCTCCCTCTCCCATTTCCCCTGCTTGTGTTCCCTCTCTCACTATGTCTCTCGCTGTCAAAAAAATAAATTAAATCTTTAAAAAAAAAAATCTATTTGATTGAAAAGACTCAAAACAAGTATAAAAAGCTTAGTATATAGAATCTATATTGTTCCACCTGGCTTTAACCTTTCCTACTTTTTGCTAAAATCCCCTTAAACATTCAATTTGATTAATAATGAATTAATTTCAGTAAATGTTTTTCTTTTTAATTCACCTTCAACAAGATAAATAAAATTTAACAAGGTCTGGGAAAATAATCACGAATGAGGTGAAGGGGCTTGCTACTTACTATTCAGATAAATTTGAACAGTTATAAAATACATATAAACTAAATAATTAAAATTAAAAAATAAAACTTCACAAGTGTACTCTACCAATATTTAGAAAGATCTATTAGCTTCCACATAAAGATGAACATTATATTTAGTTATCTCTTCTTCCTAAAAATCCCTTGTTCTCCCTTCTTCCTCAGGGTTCTAAGAGAATCCTGGATTTTCCTCTTGTAGGGATTGCTTCATGAAGTCACACCATTTCAAATAAATTCATCTCCCACAGTCATTATCTCACATCATATGGTTACTGACTACTTACTTTGTATGGTCCTATAATACGTCTAAAACATAGCTTCTGTCCTTTAGCTGGGGCCGTCTACAAAGTGAGCATGCAGTTAGGTATGAATGCGCACGTGCTCAGACACAGGCTGTGTTAGTTACAGACAATGTACAGGGAGTAAGCTCTCCGGAGTGTGGAACGAAGTGTGGGTCCTGACAGCACAGTTTCTGGGGAAAGTTTCCTGGGAAAATAGGACCAGGCTCTTAAGGAGAAGTAGGATTTAGGTGAGAG
Source organism: Eumetopias jubatus (assembly GCF_037043125.1). NCBI lineage: Eukaryota > Metazoa > Chordata > Mammalia > Carnivora > Otariidae > Eumetopias > Eumetopias jubatus. The sequence continues at coordinate 73,710,473 of NW_028274820.1, read as the reverse complement.
AAAGAGGATGAAAAGACGAAAAAGGAAAAGGCAGAAAGGCAAGCAGTGAAGGCGAAATTAATGCACTAGTTTGGCAAAAGCCTTCATTCAGGGCATTCTAAGAGTAAAACTTGGAATGAAGAGAAAGTGTTAAATACGGAGGATCAAACTGCAGAATGTGGATGATAATTTGACATCTCCTGTTCTCCAAAGATAATTTGTAAGAAGCATTAACCCATAGTTATTCCATCCTTCTAAAGCTTCAAAACATCTCTACCAATCCCAGGAATACATCTATATTCTACAATGTTACCATCTGGATTTGGATTTACCATTTTGGAATTGAGTAAAAAGACTAAACAAACAAAGTTCTATTTCCTGAATCTAAGGACACTTAATGTTCTTGGATTCAACAAGTAAAATGGTGAACATATCATTTTCCCTCTTGTGACTTCTATTTCTCTTTGTGAGCTTCCAAAGTTGCTATGATTTTGCCTAATTTTCCTCTTTGTCCCCAGCATTCAGTGGGTTGTCTTGTCTGGTCTTTTTTTCCATAGCACTTCTTGAATTGACTCCTTGCTCTCCATGCCCAGTCCTGTACTTAGGTCAGGTACTACCGACCTCAAGAATCAATCTTCTGCTCTCAGTCTCTCTCTATCTCTCTTCTGCTCTATAGTCTCTCCCAACTCCTGAATATCATACCATTTGTCAGTTTCATTCAGCCCACTTCCAGATTACTCATCCTAAAGCACAGCTCTGACAGTGTGAAACTCAAGCTCATAACATCACCAGGCTTCATACTGACAGAGACAAACACTGCACCTTGATATTTAAGACACTCACCAGTCTGTTTCCACCACTTCATATATTCTAAAGTCTATTTTTTTATATCTAAGTTCCTATCAAACCTAATACTGTTTTCTCGGTATATATTATGAGCTCCTGTTCTGGGTTGGTATTATTCATTGTTATAATTGTTAATTATCTGTAACCTCAGATAACATCTTTTTTTTTTTCCTGAAAAATCTCTTACCCTGCTGACTCTGAGTAACCTGCTCCTGACCATAAATTTCTGTCTCGTATGGTTTCCTTCTGTGGATTGGCTTACTTCAGGCATTATAAGGGGGTGAGAGGAAAAGCAAAGGGATGGCCAAGGAAACTAACTACACATTTATGGAATGCCTTAAGAAAGGCATTAAGATGTGAAATATCTTAGTATTGTTTTTAGTTTCATTTAGAGTAACAACGAGGTATGACAAGATGTAATATAACTGTGTACACAGCACTGTGAGGGACACGGGGAGGAATTATTATCTTCCAGGCACTCGTTTCATCTGAAAGAATCTTATGAGGTAGGGGCGCCTGGGTGGCTCAGTCATTAAACCCCTGCCTTCGGCTCAGGTCATGATCCCGGGGTCCTGGAATCGAGCCCCGCATCGGGCTCCCTGCTCTGCAGGCAGCCTGCTTCTCCCTCTCTCACTCCCCCTGCTTGTGTTCCCTCTCTCGCTGTCTCTCTCTCAAATAAATGAGTAAAATCTTTTTTTTTTTTAAGAAAGGATCTTATGAGGTAGATATTATTATTACTTACTTCATTTTCAATTGAGAGAACAGGAAAGAAATGACTCCTACTTAGCTACTCAGTGCTAACTCTGAGATTGAAACCCCTACCATCTGTCACTAGAGCCCGCATACCGGAAGCAGTAGGCCTTTCTGCCTCTCCTTCACTCTTCCGTTGAGTGTAACTACTCCCCTCCATGCTCCCCTCCAAAACAGCAAGGACCACGGCTTCATTTCAGGGCACATACGCATGCAGTTTAAATGTTTTCACTTCTGTTTAATTTTCAAAGTACTTTGAAGTACATTTAATTATATGCAGCCCAATTCTGATTGAGAGAATCAGATAATATTTTTCCTTTGCCTCATAATGTACATAAAATGCTTAACATTCTTTAAGTACAAGCATATTAACACTCTATAAAGATGAAGATACAGAATACTGAGATGACGTTCCACCAGTAATATCTGACGTCTAATATACAAAAAGTTAATGACAGCAGAAACAGATTCAAAGAATGAATGACAGTTCAATATTTTGCAAGATAATTAAGATTTTGATTATAATTTGTATAATTTAGGAAAAGACCCGATTTGGTCTTCCTCTAATTTTTTTCTTTTTCTGAAATCTACTTCCAATAGGCCAAGGGAAGCTTCCCTTACATCTCTCTATGGAAAATATACATAAATATTTTTCACATGCACTAATTCATAAGCGCAGAAAACGTACAGATAGGTTGACTACGAACATTTTAGTTTTATAAACCTATCAGGCATTAAATCTATAATTTTTATATATTATTTTACACATCCTATTTTTTCACTGATGTATTTCACATTTAACTGAACTAAATTAATAATAAAATGAAGAATCTAAAATAGCAATTGCCAAATGAAAAAGTATAACTAACCTGGCAATGCCGTCATTTAGCCCATTATCTCAGGTTGTCAAATATAATGTTTAACAAATGATTTGATTGAATCATTAATTTTTTATTTTAATATTCTTATCACTGGACACTTAACACTTAAGAAAACACCTCGTTCCATACCCTCTCTATATGTACACCACCACTATCCACTGCATAGTAACACAGGGAGTTATATCAGCAGCTCAAACACTTTCATTAGGAACGTCTTTCATTTTTCTGAAATAGGTCTTTTTTAAAAGGGGGAAAACAGGATCTGACTCTTGTTTGCTCTTTAAAGTTTTATTATTTTAGCATTTTACACAGAGAGCGAGCACCAGCATACTCAGGAGAACTGCTAAAAGTAAAAGGCCTCAAGCTACCCACTGCCTGGCTGATAGGATAAAGCAGAGGTATAAAAACTTTTGTCTGATTGCTCACTTTCCCTGTTTTAGAGTACTGCTACTCTCAAGAGTATATATTCATGTTCTTTCTACTTTGAGTTTTATTACTTCTTTTGTATTATTTAATACATCTAAAGACACTTCCAAAAGACAAATTTTTCCATTTTGAAAAAGTAATGGTTTGGAACCTGATAAAACACATTAATGTTCACAGTGTGTTTTTTGCAAAGGTGATAGAGTAAAAGTGCTATAAAGCAATTAGGTGCATGATCTTAAAGACATTAATATGTCAAATAGAATAAGATGTTTAAAAAGTCAACAAAAATAATATCCTAGGAAAGGTCAGATGGAAATAAGCACATATAAAGACCACATTTCTCATTTGGGTCTTTGACTAGATCTTTAATGCAGAGATGGGGAAGAAAATATAAAAATGAGAGAAGGTACTATTCTTACCTCAATAACTTGAAATTAGAAGTATATGATGTTTAACTCCAGGAAGTATGGACATAAAGTGTCGACTCATCCTAACAACTGGATGGCTGGCATATATGCTTCATTATTCAGATTATAATTTTTTCCCCTGCATTCTAAGTTCTACCAGGGTCAATACTTTTTAGTAAACAAGAAACTGATATGCTTGGCCTATTGAACAAGGCCAGGCATTTTTTAAAGTGTCATACACATTTCTGAAATCCACAATACATCAATTTTTAATACATCTACTCTCTCAGCTCCATTAAAAAGATGGTAGGGGAAAGATTTTAGAGTAATTAATGATATAGTTAGCTGCTAAATATTAATAGGAATCGTAGTCTTGCATAAAATATAACATATAAACCTTGCCAATACAGACGCACCAGTAATTAAAGTTGAATATGTAATTACACTGATTTATAAGACAGGCAAAAAGTTACACTTTACTAGCTTCTATGTAAACTGTGGGTAACAGTTAAACTTTGCATTTTACGGTTTATAAAAACGGGCAATATCTTGACTACAGTTCATAAATGGTTTAGAGACCTGCAATAGTAGTAAAAATTACGACAACTTATTCCATCATGAATATTTTTATTGCACCATACAAACCAAACTGTGATAATGACCCATAAGATGTAGACTCATCTTAGACACTGCTCTACCCCCAAGAGAATGTTAGTAGTACTAAGAATTTGTAGAGGACTGCTGGTACAGTCATTATGGCACACTGGAGAGAATCTAAAAGATGCATTAAAACTGACTTTGATACACTTTCTCATATCAGGAACACGGGACAATTTAACTCCACTTAAAATTGTATTTTGGACTTATATACCACTAGAAACTTCAGAAGAATACCAAATGTTAGAAGCATATGCGTACGGGCCCTTCCCGTCGCTGGGCCTGATAACCCACTTACATGTGCGGCTGCGGCGAGCAGCCCGGACTACTGTTCCCGTTGCTGTCGATGTGGTCCAGGGAGCCATTGAGGTCTTCGTGGACGGCCTGCAGCAGGCCGCTGGATGCGTTATTGATCAGTCCCGGGTTACTAAGCAAAGGTAAACTGCTCTCTGCCAAGGCAGCCTAGTGAAATGAAGAAGGTGTAAAACAACTTCGGAAATGCCCTTTAAAATATTTCTTTAGAGATAGATCTTCTTTTGAGTGGGTTCGGATCACAGTGTGGATGTTTTAGAAGCATTTAAAGAAAACGTACAGGGAGGACAAAGATTCCGAATGGGCAGCTTGCGGCAGAGACATCAAGAAAATTAAGTATGATGCAAAAGCGTAAACACAAGCTCACCCAGAAAACTTTTTCACTCGTGTTTCAGCCTTTCACATAAGGAAATGCTGTATTCTCCCACGGAATGAAAAACCCCAATACAGAAGCAGTCGCTCTGCTTTTTAAAAATGACCAGGACTTAGCTCAAAATAAAGAAGTCCTGACATTTGCCTCCTCTGCATAAAAATTATATATTATAAT
>NW_028274820.1:73693168-73695668 GCF_037043125.1 Eumetopias jubatus | reverse complement strand
GCAATATGCACTTACAGGTTTGGGAGATGGTTTGGGCTCTGAGGGTCGCATGTGCAAGTGGGTCATCATTGCTTGAAGACGTTCGCGTTCTTTAGAAAGCTGTTAAGAAAGAGTGAGATCAGAAGCGTTTTAGAAATGACTGATACAGCTATTTTATGGCAGTGATACATCTTATCATTGAGCTTGTCTCAGAGTAATGATTCCTGCATATAAAAGTCTGTGTCAGTAGGAACTTATCTGGGAGGAAATGCAACTTTGGCTACGGTGGCGGGGGGGGCACGGAAAACTTTTATAGCTTTCCTTATGTTAAAAGGTCAGAGAAAACAAATAACACTTCATCTTTTTGTCAATAAGAGAATTGAGGTCACACTTGCCTCAACAGTAACAAGTTACTGAAACCATAAATTAGAAGGCCCACGGTGTCTTTTAAAGTCCTGTGGACACTGTTAGCAATGGACTAGTGCCAACAGCTGTGAAGGGGTGAAGGGTTCTCAAAGCGAAGTGCCTGCCAGGATTGTCTACACACTTCATGCATTCCCACTGAGGTCCAGTTAGTGCCCCCTGCAATCTGCCATCATCAATCTAATTCAATAGAGTGACAGAGACCAGGCAGTGTGAAACGCTGAACTCTGCCACGGGAGTCGGCATCTACACTTGCACTGGGTCTCATTACAACTGACGGACCTTACTTTTCCATCAGTCAGACACAGCAGAGGGAGGAAAAAAAAAAAGAAAGAAAAAGAAAAAGAAAGGAGGCATAATTGGTCACACTGCAAACTGGATCATCAGCTAAACTCTTGTGTTTTTATAAATGGTAAACAGGTTTACAAAAAGCTTTTCAAACTACAGCAGTCATGATGTTTTTTACATGTTCTTGATTATTTTACAGGTCAAAATAAAATGTTTTTAGTAGCTCTCTGGAAAACAGCCGTGATGTGATGAGTTTAAAACAATTTAAGAAGTAGAAATGTGTTTAGAAAAAGAAACTGTATGTTTAATAAAATGAAATGAAGTATTGGTTTGATTGAGAAGAAAAAAATCTTTAAGAGGAAGTATTAGCCAAAACTTTAAAGGGTTGGTAAAAACATAACAGGAATGATAGAGTGACACAATTACTTTCTGATCAGTTTTATGAGCTCTATTTATTTTTGACCAAATTCTGTTTCAATACTAACAGAAGTGTTTTCAAACTTAAATTACCAGCATCAGAAACAACACATACGTATTACCGTCCATAGTATTATAGGTGACCAGCCATTATTCTAGTAAAGGTGAATCTTAAGAATCTTTGCAAGTTCTTTAATTGAAAAAACACCAGAGGTTGAGGAAAAAAAGGGGGGGGAGGGTTTTCAGGGTGGTATCTTACAGGCATGATATAGTAAAGACTTTTTTTGCTTCATTATAAAATCTCATGGAACAAATCAAGACTGGCTCATGTGAAAACTGTCTCGGTGATAAAATTGTATCCAACTGTGGAGTTTAGTCTAACATCTATTAGGGAAAAAAACTTAAGAGTTGACTCTTTTGGGATACCCAAATCTATATGAAGTGGTATCTCTAAAGGTTAGAGAGGTCTAAGTGATAAGGATGTTAAACTACAGCAGCCCACCCTGCATCATCAGTCGCTGCCATTGTTATAAACAAATGAAAACCCCACGTATTTCTACTAGTCATTGTGTTAAAAGACTCGGGATCTACCCATTACTCAATTTAACACACCAAAAATCTGAGAAAGGGGTCCATGAAGAGAGCACCCAACAAACCTGTATTTCTAGTTGTTGGACCACCTGCATTTGCACTCGACACTGGGCCGTGCTCCGGTCGTCCAGCGCGTGTTCATTGTTAAGGTGCCTAACGAAACACAAAACACAAACACAAAGTCAAGCAATGTCTATGTTAGTGGTATATGCTCCCCTTAAAAAGCACAATGCTTAAGCCATATTTTCCTCCATGTTGGGAAAAAGGAACACCCTGAAACTATACAAAGAAAAGTTAAATATGCCTATGTATTTAGTGAAAATTATGTATGTCATATGCAGAGACCCCTCAAATGGCAGAAAAATGGCATTGTCTCTAAGCTTATCAGTTATTACAAAAAATATTTCCCCAAACCATTTACAGAATAATATTAGAAATCACTAGATGTATTTCATATACTCATGTCATTTTTTTTGAAAAAGGGCGCCTTATAAATATATGAACCAAAAGTAATTCTGAAGAGAACAAAGGCAATTCTCTATTTCATTTCTGTTAAAACAGTCTGTGGTTCTTACGATGTTATTTAGTGAGCGATGTCTTATTTCACCAGGATGTGGTGTGAATTATGTACAGATGGCAAATTATCATCCCTTGGAAACATCAATACTTACGAAGAATGATCACTTGCTGTTACTAATAAATAAAGTACATTGAACATTCTGGTAATCAGAAGCATAAGATTGACATTTCATGTCTAGTGTCCTATTTGGGAGACATCTATCCTAATTTTACACAAAAGTGG
>NW_028274820.1:73673168-73688168 GCF_037043125.1 Eumetopias jubatus | reverse complement strand
TTCTTTTCTTTTTTTTTTTTTTTACCCCCACCCCCCTATAGTTTCTCTTAGTTTCTAAAACATACTAGCATGAATGTGAAAAAGAACCATGGAGGGTAAAATGAGGGTTCGTATTCATCTGTTTGCTAGTAATATATATATATATATATATATATATATATATATATATATATATATATATATAATATTTGAGATGAATAAGTGTGTTCCTTTCCATGTGCTATAAAGGAAATGACACTGAAGGAAAAATATGTATATTTTCTTAAAAACTTACTCTTAATTTTGTCAGCGAGAACAACTTGGAGCAATAAAAGGGTGACTGGGCTAGTTCTATGGCTTAAGTGACCATATTTAAGAAATAGTAGCAACAGTCCTCTTAAGAATCTTAATGATAAGGAATAACATAACATTTTGATAAGGATGAGTATATTCGAATGAAGAAATATGAAATTAGCTGTTAAAAATTAATGTCCCTATATTTTGTCTTTGTTTTAACAAATGCTATTTTCTTAGAGAGGAAAACTTGAGCAAAGTTACCTAACATTTGAAATGCCCTCTTTGCCTAGAACAGTTGAATCAGTTTTCATACCCAACAAAATGGTAGCTCACTACTGTTCCGGTATAACAGCAGTGCAAATTTTTATTTAAGGCCATTTACAAATGCCAAAGTAATATAGGAAGCAAATTTTCTTTTCATTGGTCAGAAATGGAAAAAAGTTGAAAAAAATCCCTGTGGAAGTCTTACTGTAATTCCGTTATAAAGTTATTATGGTGCCAAGTACTTGCGCCTTGTTGTTAAGGTGCTTTTACTCTATACCCTGTAGTCTACCATTTGTAAACACATCTTTTTGATGTTTCTGCCAACATCCTGGCAACAAAGCAGTGCAATTTCAAATGAGCTAATTAACTTAATTGTTGATGAAGCATGAAACAGTTCATTCACCCTGTTAGCTGCTCCATGACAACATAAGAGTCTCAGCCTGTGAAGTTACTCATCTCCATAAACCTATCTGTAGCTCTCTGTTTAGATCTCTTGTATAGCAGAATTGTGCATGGAAAATGCTTCATAGTAGATGGATATTCTCATTTGCAAAGGAACCTCTTAAAATTAAAAAAATATTTATCACTGTATGAAGAAATTAAGGGTACACCAAATTTTTATTTTAAGCTAGAGAAGCCATGTAATTTACCATACAAATACACAGCCATGCACATTGCCCTCTGATTCTGAGAGCAATAAGTAACAATGTAGATGAAATAGATTTATTTCTTAAAATTTTAGCCTCTTTTAACTTTCATGTCATCGTTCTTATTGTTAAATATATGTATGTTAAACATCATTATTTAAAGTAAGGAAGAGCAAGCTTGCGATTAAAAAAAAATAAACCCATAAAATATGTCTGTTTGAAATTATATATATTCTATGATTCCTCATGTAATTTTACTTAAAATTTTTATTAAAAAGTTGGAAATTTGGGGCACCTGGGTGGCTCAGTTGTTAGGCGTCTGCCTTCAGCTCAGGTCATGGTCCTAGGGTCCTGGGATCGAGCCCCGAGTCAGGCTCCCTGCTCAGCGGGAGGCCTGCTTCTCCCTCCCCCACGCCCCCTGCTTGTGTTCCGTCTCTCTCTGTCAAATGAATGAATAAAATCTTAAAAAAAAAAATCTTGGAAATTTAAGTGAAGCCTGTACTTGTCTCCTAATAATTAATGACACTATTACTGTAGGCTACTATTTTCCATTCATTCAAAAACCTCTGTTGAATGATTTGTAAAATATTTTGATGAAGATGTAAAGACAAGGTCACCTTCTTAGCCTGACTTCGGTCATGCACTTGTTGGAACACACAGAAAGCGCAGTGTGCCTGATGATGGACTTTGACTACCTCCTTTCAGCTTTGTCTTGTTTATTTACAACAATGTGCCTAACACTCCTACATAATCCACCCCCCTCCCTGAAAAAGGTAAGAAACCTACTTTAAAAACTGTCCAAAATCTTCACAAATGCTTTCACAGCCTGGCCATTTGCAAACTCCATGGCCGTACAGAGTGTGAGAAGCCCCAGTCTCCTCGTGTGACGAGCTGTAGCAAAAGAACACGGCGTCAGATTCATCTCAAAAAGCCATAATCGTTGCAGGCTGCTAGCGCCTGTCAGGTTACGATCAGTGACAAACAGGTCAAAACAGGTCAATTCAGCTCAGAGCAGTCAGAAAAATTTAATCGTTCTATTGAATAGTTCAACTGCCAAGGCTAGATGATGTTCCAATTAGAGGAGAAATAGAGCCAAAGATGACTGTTAATAAAGGATGAAAAACTAAGAGGACTGTATAATATCATATGCTAATCTTGCCATATGACCTTAATGTAACATTTACCTCTAAATAAAAAATATATGTTCATATGTGGTCAAGTGAAATAAACCTGTGTTTTTAAGGAGGTAATAGGACAGCCACCATAAGATTTTTGAAATGCTCTTTTTTAAAGATGATATGGACCTTTCGGATCATTTAAATTGCTTAATATTTATGTGTGGACCATATATTATATTTCCATTAGTTACAGCTGATTAAAAAAATTCTACTTTGGAACAGTATTCATTAGATATATCCTTCCATAATCATCAAAGACTTTTGATAAGGGAGTATTATGTCAGATAGAGGGATCCTAGAAAAATCAACCAACTTCTGCAATATATAATCATCAAATTAATCTCAATTAAAACAACAGCATGGAACCATTCAGAAGCATACCATTTTATAATAATGAAAATTAACAAGAAAAATTTTTCATGATACTCAAATGAAGATCAGAAACACCACCAAATTCCAGCATCCTATTTTAAACTGTACTGTAATCAAATATATGTTTCTCTAAAAAAAATTTGTTTAGGAGAAAGAATTTGTTGCCGCTAGGCAGATACTCATATTATACAACAGAATACTATCAATCCACTCCACTCAAATATGTAGTCTTTACAGCTAAATGCCACAGGAGCCTAAGTCACTCTGTTAAGAAATCCTGAACTTATGTTTCATCCCTTAAAAAGATATTTTTCATGTTGAGCAATGTTTTAGCTTATATATTTTATGTAAATTACTTTAAAGGAACCTGATTAGATGGCTTTATGCTTAAATGAATGGAAGTAAATGGACAAAAGTACATGGGTGCTCCTTTTACAAGGGCAATTTTTATACAACTAAAGTAAAACAGTAAGTTGAAAATCATCTAACATAATTCAATGTTGGTAACTGAAATCAAGTAATTTTTCCTTATGAATTTTGAGTCAAATTTATTCAGTTACCACCATAAGTTTATGTTTATATATTTATAAATTCCATCATGCTACACTAACAAAAAAGGCAAACCAGATATTCTATCTTCTGGTTTATTACACCTGTGTTTATATCCTCACATATATTGATTCTCTGATATCTACGGACGTGTTCTTAAACACATATTAAACACATGTTTTAAAACATATGCTAAGGGGGGATATGGATGCACCTTTATTTATTCAAAAGGGGTTCTTAAGTTTAAAAATGGTAAAATATTCTCATTTCAGCAATCTGGTTCATCACAACATATTAGCCATAAAAATAATGTTGACACAATAATTCCACATGCACTTATTAAAAAATAACTTTCTTCAGGCAAATTCCCCACCAAATCCATCAAACTGCAAGTATGTGAACTGTTTTCTGTAATGAAAATAATATATAAGATAAATAATCTAAAGGTTTCTATTTAATTTGTCCTATACACTCTGCCCCTGTTAAGTACAATTCATAATTTTCAGTTTTATGCATGGTGGAAGTAAAAGTTCGTGACAGATAAATATAGAATAAATCTCATGAGATTTACCTGTCCCGCCTTGCACTTAGGACTGAAGACTGTCCATTCACTATGGAATGATGGGTTATTGGTGGTGATGCTTTGGAAGTGGTGGAGGAGGTAGTCGAGGAGGAATTGTTAGTAGTGAGGTCTAGCCCTCCATGTTTAATGCCATTGTCTTCCATACTGTGAACTCCAGTCACTTCTTTCCATAACTGCTGAATCTCAGCAGGACTTAAGCCGGCTATAAAACGAAAGAAAGCCCCACTAATAAAACAAGGTAAAGTTCATATAACAAGCTTAGTATTATTACCGGATTAATGCCAACAGCAAAAGTGATGTTACCAGCATAATTAATATACAATAATAAACCTTACACCATCAGCACCGTAGCCTTTCTCGTGAATAATCAGTTATTTGCTCAAGACTACCAATTTGGGAATGGTAGGGAATGATCCTATTGGAAATAATATCAAGGATTAATGGAAAAACCCAGCAAGTTCTATTTGAAAATTAAACTTATTCAACTTTTAACAGCAGCTTTTACTTATTGCTAATATTAAGTTTTTATCAGTGAGGAACTGAAAAAGAAATAGAATTGGAAATGAGATATATCAAAAGAAATGAAAAAGAAAAAGAGGGGTGAGCAGGATAAACAAAAATGTCAGGAAAAAGACGTCAGGGAAAAACAGTAAACATTCAACTTAGAAGGAAAATACATTTGACAATTAACTTTGACAAAGTTTTAGTTTGCTCTTTCTCAGACAGGCAAACAAAATAATTGAGTTTCACTTGGAGGTGCTAAATAAGCCAATATGATTACCTACATGGACCAATTAAGCAGATAATACAGAAACCTCATTTTATGACCGACAGAATAAATGAACTACTCATTTTTAAACAACACCCTGGTTCAGATTATACAAATTTATCAGATTTATGAAGAAAGAAAACAGAAAATCAAGACAAAATGCTTTAGCTTTTAACTATAATTTTGAAATAAGGAATTGAGAGATTATTGTTTACAGTATTTGACTTATAAAATAGTACTTATATGTGCCAAGTACTATGCCTTCGTGTATTCTTTCTATGCCTTATGCTTCTTAATACTCACTAAATCCAATGGCGTCGATAACTATATTTTAACCAGTTCATGGATAAGGAAACAAAGTGAGAGAGGTTCAAAAATGTATCCCAGGTCACAAAGCTTCTGTGTGGTAGAGCTTTGATTTAAATCCAGGCAGTCTGATTTGAATGCCTTTGCTCTGAAAATATGATATTAAAAATACAAAAACTACTGAATCAAAGATATACAGGGGGAAATGCAGTTGTAATTAATGATTGCTATCCCTTATTCAGCATCTGCTATAGTGTGGTGCTTTACATTCAAAATCTCAATTAACCTCACCTGATGTTAGGAATCATTACAATTTACAGATGAGGGCATGGCATGGAGATTTAGAAAGATGAAAGATGTTACCAAATCACTACGCTCATAACTAGTGGACAGAATCCGAACCCAATGCACTGTGGCTCCACAGTCTAGGTGCTTTATTATTACGTTCATTTACAACGTCTACCATGAGAGTGGGAGTACTCGTCAAACTACGCCCACCCTGCTACCTCAGATGCTCTGAGTGATGCGGATCAGTCCAGAGGTGTGTGGGAGAGGAGCAGGACGGAACAGGCAGGGGAGACTAGGGGATGATAACAGAACATGATGGCGAGGAGAGTGAGCCCTCTCACCCCTACCCCTGCAAGTAGAAAAATCATCAATCCAGACATTGGGGTAAGTAGCCCAAAGTGACAGAAGAATTCTCACTGCTCCAAACATAACTTCTGGTCAAATTATTCATCACTGTGGTAACCTTAAATTGCTATGCCTATCACAATTTCTTACAGACAGTTTTCCTGAAAGCTATCATTTTGGTGATTCTGGCTCCTGAAGTTTTTAAAACAGCTAAGATTGAAGAAAAGGCAGGCTAATTCAGGTTTCCAGTTATTAAAAGCTATTTTTCCTGTATAAAAGAGAATGGCTTAATAAAGGAAGGTATTTCTCGGTTACATAGGAAATAATTTCTATATAAAGATCATTAATTGGGGCGCCTCAGTGGCTCAGTCGTTAAGCGTCTGCCTTCGGCTCAGGTCATGATCCCGGGGTCCTGGGATCGAGCCCCACATCGGGCTCCCTGCTCAGTGGAGAGCCTGCTTCTCTCTCTCCCACTCCCCCTGCTTGTGTTCCCTCTCTCGCGGTGTCTCTCTCTGTCAAATAAATAAAATCTTTTTTGTTTTTTTTTTAAAGATCATTAATTATTGCTTTAGCTCTAGCTTTAACCTAGGATTCTGAAACTTTTCTGACTGTAACTTTTTGATTCCCTGTCTGTATGAGTTAAGCGTCCTCCCAGCAACGCTCCCCTAGCAAATCCTCTTTCCTGATTGCATCCACCCATCTTCTGCATGGGAGCTCTCACCATCTGACTCGGCCTCTCTCCCCCACCATCAGCTCTTGCCCAAACCATGGCTCTCCTTTCCTGCCTTCCTGCTTTCCCCTTGCCCTGCTACCATTTGCCACTCTTCAGATATCAGCCCAAATTTATCGCTTTAAATGTAAAGTAGGCCGTTGCGCTTTCCAGGGAAAGCCTCCGATGCCCTTCTAGAACACTTTGGGAAAAAAACACAACAAGAAAGAAGGGGAACAAAAAACAAAAAAAAACCCTACTGCGGCCTGTGAGGTGCTAGCGTTTATTGCCTGGGTCTTGCCTGCCTCTCTGACCTCATCTGTTGCTTGCTTTCTACATCTCGCTCTGTTATCCCTAGCTTTCTTCTGCATCTTAAATGCATCGAATGTTTGCTCCTTTGCTAGCTTTTGCTCTGACTCTCCCACAGCACAGGTGACTCTGTCGCAGATCTTCCCAATGTCTCCTCACTCCCTTCACCCTGAGGATTCAAGGGTCACTTCCTCTGAGAGGTGTCCGACCACCCTAGCAACCACTGCCCCCCCGCCCCACCTTGCCTTCTAGCATTCTCTATCACCTCACCCTGCTTTGTCTTTAAATCATTCATCAGTCTCTGAAACTCTATTTTTTGTTTGTTTGTTTTACCTGTTATCATCAGTCTCCCTCTACTATAATGTAATCTTAAACTGGTAAGAGTAGGGATTTCTTACTTGACCCACCTATCCCCAGTGCTGAGAGCAGTGCCTGGTATGTGCTCAATAAACAGTAGTTGATTTAATTGATTATCACAGATTCACACCGTTCTTAAAGGCATTTGGATTTTCACAAGGAAGTTCTGTGGCTCTTGAAGGGCACAGTATTCATGAACACTGCCATCCCATAAGGCCAAAGTCTAAAGGATTATAAACGGTACTAGCTGATTTTGCTAAAATTTTATATCTTGGCTGAAGACTCTTAGATGTTTTTAGAGACTATATCAGTTAAAGATGTTATTAATAATTTAGTTTTTGAATTTTATCAATTTAGTTAACCTAAATATCCACTTACCTTTTAAAAGCAGACTTCTCTTACACTATTCATTTGTGTTGAAAATTAGTAGTATCAGCATGATATCACAATGATATGGCAACAAATACTAAGCACATAAACATTTGATGAATAAACCACCTGTTCATGATCCAAATAAGGACCCTTAATTAACCAAAGAAAGAAATGGTTTTTAAAGATTATAGATAAGAGTGGCCCCTGGGTGGCTCAGTCGTTAAACGTCTGCCTTTGGCTCAGGTCATTTTCCCAGGGTCCTGGGATTGAGCCCCACATCGGGCTCCCTGCTCCGCGGGAAGCCTGCTTCTCCATTTCCCACTCCCCCTGCTTGTGTTCCCGCTCTCACTGTGTCTCTCTCTGTCAAATAAATAAATAAAATCTTAAAAAAAAAAAAGGTTATAGATAAGGGGCAGAGAATAGATGATGTCCAAAAGAGATTCTCTGAAGTGTCTGCATATAAGACTCACTTGCAGACGTTTTAAAACTTCCGATGCCCTGACCATAGCCCAAACCAATGAGATCACAATTTCTGGAGGTAGGACACAGTATCCGTCTGCTTCTGAAGCTCTACACAGGATTCCGATATGCAGATAATTTGGGAAGAAAATCGTTAAAAGCAAACTATCACATTGCTTATAAAACAGTATTCCCATCTACAATTTGCTTAGCTCTTTTCTATGGATACAAAACTATGACTATGAAACAATGAACCAATCAGTTTTGCAGATTTTGAAAGTTCTGTGAGTTTTGAAGTTCTCTTGATTTGCAAGAATTAACTGATTTTTCAGGCAGTACTAGAACACGTTTATATGGCCTAAACCACGTTCTATGCAACAGTACTCTTCTAAACACTCCTAATCGAAGAGATCGAAGAGGTCTATGGTCCCTATCTTGGAGACTCATGACTAATGTTAACGTGTACATCAGTTCCAAGATGTCTAGGAACAACAACAAAAATACCAAAAAACTTGAGTCTCTTGTTTAACTCAGTGTTTTACAAAGCCATTTGAGGATAAAAAGAAAAACAACAAGAACAGACTCTTTTTACAATTACTAATTTATTTCAGTTTTAAATACTGGGTGTAGGCTTAGGATTAATTAAGTGATCTCCAGCCCCATCCCTTGAACTGCAGGCTGCCTATTTATAAACTTGAAGATTCCCCCCCCCCAAAATTAGCTTACTTCAAAACTAAGCTTCTGTTTATTCAGCTTCTCTGACCCCCAACTCAGTCTTCGTCTCTGTTTTATTAGAAACTTAACCAGCGCTTCTGAATACCAGTCACTCTTTTCCACACTTCGGAGCTAATCTAAGACCCCAGGCTGCTATTATTATACCCATTTTTGAGATGAGGACACTGAGGAACAGAAAAGTTGAGTAACTAGCTCTAGAGCTAATGTGTGGCAGGGCTTCTCACATTTTTAGGTCATTGCTCACATAACCTCTTTCCAGGACTCCGTCCCTGGCCATCCCGTCTACAAGTTCAACCCCACCCATTTCCTGCGGTTTCTTTCTTTTGTCCTATCCTGACTTTTCAAGGTTTTTTTTTTTTTCCTTAGCACTTACCACTCTATATGTTACTTAATTTATAACGTAAGTTTTTTGGTGGCAGGGATTTTTGTTCATTTTCTTGACTGCTTTGTCCCCAGTGCCTGTAGGATGCCCACTGTGTGTGAAAGCTCAACGAATACTGAGTTGTTCAAGTGCCTGGAACACTAGAGTGCTGGCAAGCTGGGAATCAGTGGACTGATAGTCAACCTACAATCTTAAGTAAGGATGATTCAATTTTCTTAGCCACTTATTTCAAGGATAAGTATAGACAATCCTAGTGCCAAAAAGTTGTATGATTATGCAATTTTAAAATTAAAATTCCATGATGACAAAAAATCAAGAAATGATAATGGGAGATGGCTTTGGGATGATGACTTGGGCTTGCTCTCGTTCAGCTGCCAGTACTACAAATAAGCATGACAGCTTTGTTTTTCTGGAAGTTGAGTGAATAAAAGGATGAATTCCTAATCAAATCACATGTAATACCACAGGTAAAGCAATTAAACAATAATTCCTTAATCCTGGATTCAGAGTTTGTGGAGTAACTACTGGGTGACAAGGCGCTGTGCTAAGAATTAATTAAAATTTGATAATTCACATCTAGATTATACATCCTTGGGGCACACAAGGTTTAAAAATTTCAATGGCTTTACTTATTTGTAAAAATTACATTAGCAGCTTTTTCTCACTCAAAAATGAAAGAGTCTTTCAATGTCCTTTCATTTTCTAGGTCTACTAATTAATTTTTAATATTAAATAAATAATTTTTATACATTATGATGTAAAGTCAGTCTACGGTGATTTCTAAAATTAGCTTATCTTATTTAATAGTACTCTGCTTATGTTCTAGGGTTAGTTATAATTAAAAGTAATAAAAGCAAATTTTGGTAGAAATAGTTGTATCATTCATATATTTTATGAAAATAATTTGATATTTAATAATCTGAATTATTGAACTATTATCAGGTAATTTTCACTTTTCATCTTAAATTGTACATTAAAAAACACTAGTATATGCACATGGCCAAAATAACTGAATTGTAGAGAAGGTTATACGCTGCAAAATTAAATTTCCCTACCCACCCTCACCTCTCTGCTTCCTTCTTCTCTCCAGAGGCTACCCTTCAGAGATCTATGTGTTCATTTATAATTTGCCAAACCTAACATATTATTGACTTATATTTGACTGGGGGCCTACTTTAACTGGCCGGTATAGTGCCCGTCTCTAAAATGTATGTTTAATGAGAGGTGCACCGAGTATATTTTGCCCAAATGCTGAGTTAGAAGGAGTAAAACAGCTATTTGGCTAAAATTGAGAGCAAAGGCAAATATCTCCACTAAAGAAGGAACTTTTGGGATACTGCAATACATCTGATATATAAAAAAATTCCTTCTATGATTTCACTATTAAAATTTTTATAGGCTACATTTTGTAAGTTTGATTATTTTATTAAAAAAACCCATCACTTTCTCAGTTTTCCCCATCATGAAACTTTAATACGGCAAAGTTAACATTCTGCTTTGGAGTCCTCCTTCAAGATACAAAGAAGTGACAAACAGAACTTTAAAAAGACTTATGGCTTAAATGGAGATAAATTCACTTTAATGTATGCATGCGAGTATACCAATTATGGGACAATTAGAATTATGATATAATTTAGTCTCCATCTATCTTATTTACATCTTCTCAAAAATTAACTCAACCCTCTTAATATTTCCCTATGTATTTAACGTTTTGTAAGTTAGTCTTCCTGTTTTCTTTCTTTCTTTTTTTCTTTTTTTAGAGAGGGAGGGTGGGGTGGGCAGAGTAAGAGGGAGAGAGAGAATCTTAAGCAGGTTCCACACCTAGCTTGGAGCCCCACACGGGACCTGATTTCACGACCCTGAGATCATGATCTGAGCTGAAATCAAGAGTCGGTTGCTTAACTGACTGAGCCACCCAGGCTCGTAAGTCAGCTTTTTTTTTTTTTTTAAGATTTTATTTATTTATTTGACAGAGAGAGACACAGTGAGAGAGGGAACACAAGCAGGGAGAGTGGGAGAGGGAGAAGCAGGCTTCCCGCTGAGCTGAGAGCCGACACAGGGCTCAATTCCAGGACCCTGGGACCATGACCCAAGCCGAAGGCAGACGCCTAACGACTGAGCCACCCAGGTGCCCCGTAAGTTAGTTTTTATACATAAAATTAACAGCATTCATGGTTAACTTTGCAAAGTTTTATTACTGCAGTAATAAATGTACATGTAAACTTCAGCTTACTGATGGAGTTTTCACATGTAAAACCCCAAAGGAGAGTTTCCCTCCAAGTCACAAATTGGAGATTGGTATTTAAAAGGGAATACTAAGATGCCAACAATAATTCTGCACAACATGCATTGTTCGTATTGCTGACACTGTTACCCTGATTAGATACAACGGCAGTCTCTGCAAGCACATGACCACAGATTAGGCAAAAAATCAAGATGCAAGAAGTGATGCTGAAACAGGCATTTGGCTATTTAGATTTCCATAAGCAGAGAATGAGTCAAAGCTAAATAGCTGATTTTGGCCGAATACTCATCCTAAAGACAAACTTGAGCACATTCCTAACTCAGCATAAAGGACATTATTATATTTTATTTTAAAATATTTCAATTTATTTATTATTCAACAGTTCTCTCATTCCCAACTCATCGAGTTCTAGAAGGTGTTAGTCCAAACTAGTGCTGGCTAGATATCTTAGCATTCCCTGTTTGGTCTTTCAGACTGGTCACAGAAGCGTTACATTTTAAATCAGTTTTATAAATTCAAAAACATGTAGAAAGTTGTAATGAAAGTTTTAACCACATATATTTTAGTTCCTGTAGTCATAGGAAGCCTGTGACTATACTGTGTATTGGAATACAGTGACTTCTATCTCATGTCAAAACATATCAAAAGTTTGAAGTGTATGCACAATAATTTCCTATTACCTATAGACAGTGGTACTGGATCACAATAATGTGTCACGAAGTAATTACTAGCTGACATATACACTGTACTATCCATGGAGTAAACAGCTTCATAATCAGTATTTTATTTGATATTGATTTACAAATCCATCCTTCTGTATTTGATTTCTGTATACCTACAGTCACTCCATATGTGCATTTAGAGATGGTAATTTCATTGCCTCTTTTACATTAAAATCCAATATTACAGTAATATTCATGATGACTTTAAATGCTTAATACTTAAAATAATTTACTTTAAAGGGTGGTACGATACATTACATCATTTTGCAATACAGAAAAAAATGTCTATAAATCTCCTACTCTTATCAAAAATTATTATAATTTTGTTACTTCTGTCTCATTCTCATACACTTATTTTATATATGGTTGAAAGAAGTTGGAACTTTAAAAAGTAGCCTGAGGAGGCTGTGTTAAATCATGGGGATAAATACTTCAAATATGGCATATTTTTAAAGGCACAGTGAGATCATCATGTATAAATCCTACTTGGTTTCATGGCTAATCAATCAACCAACCAAAAACTTGGTGCAAAGTGAACTGGGAAACTGATAATAAAAATGTTTAAAATATTTAAAATATTTTTATCTGAAATAACCAGTGGCTAGAGCAGAAATAATTCCAGGCTTACACTATCTAACAATTACTTTTTTACTTTCTTCCATTCCAACTTTGGGATTCCAGCACCACCCTATGAAATTATGTTCCTTTACTATAGCTGGTTTATCTGACGCATTCTGCCTTTGTTTGGCTGGTGAGTCTCCATAGTGGCACTGTTCATACTACTTCATCTAAACAGTGAAAACACAATGATGACTTTCATGCTTTTTGTTTAAAATATAAATATTCTGCTCAAACCCAGATGTGTTTTCAGATTTCCTTTTCCTTGATGTTCTCTATCTTGTGCGTTTAATCTCTCATACATTTTACAGACAGTACAAATAGAAAAAAAGGAAAAAAATGATAATTCTATAAAAAAAGCTCAGAAATAAGAAAATTTTTATTTGAAAACTATTAAAATGGTTATATCATAATAAATTTCCTTATTTGGCAAGATATTTGTATGCTTGTCTTGGAAGAATATTCTACTTAAATTACATTTTGCTTCTGTGAACATCTGTTTTAAACTTTCTTGAAGTGTTTGTTTCAACGGTTTTACTCAAATAAAATCATGGTACCTCATGCTTCTTTCTACTGAGGAGATTCTTATATGGTTAGATCCTAAATATAGATTTTTATATAAATTTTATTGAAAAAAAACCAATGAGATAAATTTATTGCTTCTGTTTTAGTGTAGTCTCTACCAAAGAAATCAATGTTTATGTTGAATTAATTTATACACAGCTTTCTTTTCTTTAAACTTATTTCGTCATTTGTCCTCAAATCGTATTTATTTTTGCAGAGAACAATAGTTTATGAATAGAACATTCACGGGCCCGGTGACACCATGATTTATTCCAATTCTCTTTGGAATGGTGCAGAAAAGTGGGTTTATTGCCTTGTTTTTCTTTCACTATGTAAACTTTATCTTTCTTGATTGCCTAGGAGTGATTCAGTCAGGTGAATTAGAGGATCTGAAGTCAAGGGAAGTAGGGGATTCTGGGAAAAATATGCCACGAAGACAGTAATTTGATAAATAAAGAGAAAAATATTTACTACAAAAATTTAAATTTCATGTGCCCTAAACAAAATTGTGTGCATTTTAAAGACTGTCTTTTATTTGCCTAATTTTATTTTTTCTATTTAATTGTTCTTGATTTTTTTTTTTTTAAGATTTATTTATTTGAGAGAGAGAGAGCCCGAGGGGGCAGAGGGGCAGAAGGAGAGAATCTCAAGCAGATTCTACACCCAGCTCTGAGCCCGACGTGGGGCTCGATCTCACAACCCTGAGATCATAACCTGAGACAAAATCATGAGTCTGAGTCGGACGTTTAACCGACAGAGCCACCCAGGCGCCCCTTGATTTTCTTCAGTATGTCCTACTGAGTCAGAAAAATGAACAAAAAATACTACTACAATGTGAATCCCTTTGTAACAAATATAATTAAAGTCCATTTGGATTAATGTTCACTCCAACAAAATCCAAATGCAAATCAGAAATGTGCTTTTACGAAGTTTAATGATAAATTTTACTATAACCTGTACTAAGAATTTTAGCACCCAGGGAGTCATTTTGTTTACCATTATCTTTTTTTAAACTAAGAATGCTTTCCATTTCCCCAAAGTTGAGTCAAATGATGAATATATACAATTGTATAATTTATAGTGTATTATTGTACCATATTATTGTATTATCAAATTCCATCCAAAGTTTTCTTATCAGAAAAGCAAATAAGAATACAGTTGGCAGCTTTGTGAAGCTATAACTTTTACAATATATGCACAGGCAATTTTATTTTAGAGAAAATAAGATCAATCTGGTCCCATGATGTATGATGGGGTCCTATAAAGCATAACTTGGACTAGAATATGCTTTGTAGAAATACAGACTCTTTCATATATGTGAGAGTTTCAGTGTGAAGATTAGGAACCTCTATCTTTTTTTTTTTTAATCAGTTCTCCACCAAAACTCCTTTCAGCTCACTTTTGTTAAATGGAGTGTTGTTAGCCTTCCCACTCATCTAATTCTCTGCAGGTCTTCAGTGTATATTCAATAGTGCTTAAATCTGGTTGTCCTTATAAATTATTTTCTGCCATTAGACTAATAAATACACATTTAATATCTAACAAAACACTGGCAAGCAGTTTTTCTTGAGACTCAGGGGTTTTACTCCACACTGCTTTCTGGCAAGCAGTCTGGCAAGCAGTTTTACCACACACCTGAAAGCAGTGCGGAGTAAAATGCCTGAGTCTCAAGAAAATGGGCCATGCAACCGCGTTAACGATCGTGTTTTAATAATAAACCTGCAGGTCGTAAAAGCAAATTTCTCAAGGCAGAAGGCAGACAGGCCATGAAACGAACAGTGGAAAGGGCAATAGGAGGAATGAAGCGTGCGCCAGTTTCTGTATGTACCTTGAGGCAGCGACTGGACAGGAAGTGCCGCCTGGCCGGGCGGGATGGAGATGAGTCCCTGACGCTGAAGGCTGAGCAGATGCTGCTGCTGCTGGAGTTGTTGCATCTGGAGGAGCTGCTGCT
>NW_028274820.1:73665668-73670668 GCF_037043125.1 Eumetopias jubatus | reverse complement strand
GCCTAACTTCATTTTTATAATAAGGAGCTATTTCCTGTGCCTAAACACCGAACACAGCTCGGAAAGAAGATGGAGGGTGGCACTTTCCCCACTGCGACCAAACGGCCAGTTCAAAGTCACACGCAGCACCAAAGCAGTGAGGAGGCTTAAAGGCCAGAAGTATCTGTACGTCCTTTGCCCTTTTTGTTGGCACGTCCACAAATCAAATGTAGTAAGCCTACGGATACTTCAGTATTAATTTATCCCATGCTGAAGCTACGCCCCTCTTGGCTCTCATTCTAGACTTGATGAACGGGAGAAGCCTAAGAACATGTAAGATCTACATGTTCTTACATAGTTCTGCACTTACAATGCTACATGTATGTTCTGGCATGCTGATCAGTGGTCCCTTCGAGCGCAGAATGACTGTCACATAGGTCCTGGCGCTGCCGACATAGGCGCACGCCTTCTGCGCCAGGCTAGAGCACCAAAGCAGGTAACCCACATTACCTGCTGCAGCATGACAGCCTGCTGCTGCTGGAGAAGGGCTTGGAGCTGCTGAGGAGACAGGACTTGCTGCTGAAGAATCTGCTGCATTTGCTGAGGGGTGATCACCTGGGGCGTCATCATGGCCACCGACACAGGCACCTGGACAGAGAGAGAAGGGGCAGTCATAACCAAACATCTGCTCACCTACTTCACAGCTATAGGGTCTCTCTTAACAAATTCTTCAGAAATGATGACGGCCAACTTGTACATGCTATTTGTCATATTACTTAACTATTTGGTAAGAATATTAGAGTACCACAGTACTTAGATACTGGCCTTCCAGAGGCATCAGATTTCATTGGATTCTACCTTTATGTCCCTTACCTCCTACATATTATGCTAAGGTGGGGGAGCTTTGACTAGCAGAGTTAAAAATAAACAACTACATGTCAGTGTTCTCAATACTTGATCATCAATCATCTCGCCAGTGTCACGGTGCTATCAATATAAAGCCTTTTGAAATGGTTTAAAGGTCTGATTAAAATAAACTATAAAGATTAAACAATTAGAAAAATATGCATATAAGTATCTGTTATCAAAGTTAGTAAAGAGAATGTATATAGAAAGTACTTACGCATAAAACATCATTCCTATCTTCAAATTTTAGTGATAGATATAAAATATATAAGTACTAGAAAAATGCATATAGTAATACATATTACTTCATGAGTACATGTAGCAACTCATATAGGATATATATACAAATGTATATCCAGAAAATAGCCACCTACACAGGCCTTCTCAAAGAAGGAATCATAAGTCAAGTATTCTTCTTTAAACATTTTCTTATTTCAGGCTAACTAGACTTATACCAGGGAGTCTGGAAATTGAAAGATTATTTCAAAGGTTATTCATTAAACTGAAAGAAAAAGTATTTTACTTAAAATTTTCTTTCCTTTCAAGGTTCTGAGAATTACAGAGTCAAAAGGAAAAGCAAATAAGGTGGGAGAGAAAAAAAGAGAGGAGAAAGGAGAGGCAAGAGAAATACAGGGTGAGAAAGAGTCGGGGGAAAAAAGTCCTAGAAAAGAGAATGGCAGGAGAGGTGAGCAGGAAAACCTTGTAGGCAGGAGAGCCTGAGGTAGAGGCTCGCCTGGCCACAGCTGTGCTATGTTGAAGGCACTGCTCATACCAACGAGCATGTAATCAAACAACGTGTCAACTTGCCAAGTTTGCAACCTTTGAAAAAGCAATCATTTTCTTTCCTAGAAAAAACAATTCACTTTTACTGTAAATAAAAGCAAGTGTTTATATAAATACTGCTTAAGAACAAATCCATGGGACAACACTGTGTCTTGGAAAACAGGAAAAGATTAGTAGACATGGTTCACTATTTTAAGAGTCATTTTCACACAGTTAAAAACTTTTCTGGCACTTCATGTTATGAAGAAAGGAGAAACTGCTAATGAAAAAGAAGTGCGGAGAGAACAAAATAAAGGAAATCCAGGGTGGATAAATCTCCCCCGCCTCAAACAAACAAAACTTATAATTAATACTAGAAATAACTTTGTCTTTTCTATCCCATGCTGATATCTTAAAATGTGGATTGATTAGATCTAGTTTTATAACACGAAGAATCACATTATGACAGGAAAAAAAAAAACTCAGTGATTTTCACAAGTATTTCTGGATTTTTTTTTTTTTTTAGAACATACTGACATACCTATAGGTGACTGCATTTGAATTTATCATAATAAAAGGCATTCTGAAATGCGTGCCATAAAATTGACCCAACGCATTGCCCAAGTGTTTAGTTGTTTAAAAATTGAGTGGTTAGTTTGCTTAATTGTTTGGGCCTTGATAAACAAATAGAATGGTTAGAACAAGCAGTTTTAAAATTAATCTGTCACAAAAATGCCTTTTCTTCCGCCAATTATTTACCTCATACTATCTCCAAATAATGGGGAATCAAACTAAAATGAAGAGACAAGGTAAGACAGAAATGTTAACCTTTAAAAAGGCTGCCAATCCAGATACACAGAAAGACAGACAGATATTACATATACATAGACAGCCAAATACATACACAGAGATAAACATACACACAGATACATACCTTCTGTAAAGTCTATCATGTGATAAAAACTTGCCACACTTCCCTCATCTAAGCCCCTAATTACTTTTTAGCGTATGGAGAGCTTTCACTTAATTACCTTTATATCTTTATATCTACAAGTACTTGTTATACGTGAATCCTAACAAATGTACTTTTTAAGAAGTTTTATGAATGGACACCTATCATAATACACTGCAAGTTTACAGCTAGATTTCAGCTTATACAAATTATATGACTCTATAGCTTGTGGCAACTGTGACTGATTTGCTGTATAAGCGAATTTAAGCAAGAATTGTACCTTTGCATTTTTGAGTCCATTAGCCCTTTTACTATGGTTAGGTTAGTTTTTACTTTTAAAATGGTTTGTATTTCCCTTATAATGAAAACTTTATGACATAAATAACCATCACATCCTCCTCAAATCATATGTATCACATATTTGTGGTGTTCTTCAAGTTTTAAGCAGATTCTGTCTTTCCTTCTAGAACACCGTCATCTAAAACTGACAAACATGTGTGCAAAGATAGGTAGAAAGACAAGCCAACTCACACATAATTGAACACTCTACCTCCAAAGCTATGTACAGAAATGCAAATCAAAATTAATTCTATATGTAGGAAAACACAGATGCACTTCTGAGGGATTTCTAACACTACAAAGAAGCCAATACTATCATCTCTAAATCCACATACATAAGCTCATCCCAAGTGGAATGTTTGAGGCTACTAAAACATTTAAATTATTTTAATAAATAGAAAACTAGATTTTCCTGCAACAAATATCAGTTATATGTTATATGTAGGCAGCTCCACTGCCTTGTTTAGATAATTTTCAAAATGCAAAACTTCTCCATTTTAAGCAACTCACTTTGTGACACATTTCCTTTGCTCCTCCTTTATCACTTTTGTTACACTCTCAATACATTTCTTTGCTATTCCAAACTACTGTTAGAATTCCCTGACAAAGATGGGTAGAGATTAACTGAGTACATAAGAAATTTTTTTGCAGATCATACTACTTTATCAGTATTTAAACAGGTAAGACCAGCATCTATTTGAAAATATATGGAGAAATTTCTGAAACATATAAACCTTAGTAAGCCCAGCGTTAAGCTTAAGAAAATATTTTCCACTAGGTATATCATTTTGTTCATGCAAATATTCTAATGAGGGACCACAATTTAGATATGTGAGAGAAGCTATTTTCTGGTGAGAAGGCAAATAAAAGTCTGGTAGGTCCTAAGAAGGTGGGATACATTACGCAGTCACCAAATGGAAGAAATAGCTGGTTCTGAATGGGTATCCTAGTGAAAACTATAGTCTATCAATTAAAATCTTCAAAAGTGAAGAAAGGGAATGAAGTCAACTTTGGTTGGGAGATTTCTTTTTCTCTCTTGGTGCTACTGTACTGACCGATCCAAAATTCCCCACGGCGATGCACCCAGTAAGGGTTTCTTTCTTTCTTTTTTTTTTTTTTTAAAGATTTTATTTATTTATTTGACAGAGACATAGCAAGAGAGGGAACACAAGCAGGGGGAGTGGGAGAGGGAGAAGCAGGCTTCCCATGGAGCAGGGAGTCCGATGTGGGGCTCGATCCCAGGACCCTGGGATCATGACCTGAGCCGAAGGCAGACGCTTAATGACTGAGCCACCCAGGCGCCCCTCCCAGTAAGGGTTTCATTTGCCCTCATTTACTTTCTCGTTAGATGAATTAAGCATAAACCTGATGTGTTTGCTCTGTATGCTAAGAAGTAATGGGTAAATGGACATAAAGCTATGTATTCTGAAAAGAGAGAGGAAAACTTCTGCAACTGTCCTGAAATGAGTCAAAATGGTAAAAAGTTTAAAGTATTTAGATAGTATCCTACAGCAGTTAGAGGATGACTTTAGATTAAAAAAAATTACAAATGTGCTTCTATTAAACTTCTGAATGTACCTCATTGAAGGGGTCAAAAAGTTATTAAGAGAAGATCATGGCTCACTTCAAATGAATCTAAAGTTATTGAAAGGGTTATGAAAATGGCCCCCAATTTATATTTGCCATAAAAAGCCCACCATCTTTTAACAGTCTAGTTCAACTGGAACATTTCTGAATATGTTGGGTTTGCATATTAAGCGCGCCACTTAAACATCCCAAGTATATGTAGGTGATTGGAACAGTTCTTAGCATGTCAGTCCAATTTGTTCTTCACTAAACATGAATTAGAAAAAAAAACAGTCAAAACCTGTAGGTGAGACTTTTGGTAAAAAACATTATTTCCTTGTTAACAGGGTCTGCCAACTATTGGTTCACAGATCCCTTCATTCTTTGCTTAAAATTTGAAGCCAAAGGAAGTTCTGGTCGCGAGTCCCTGGTCATTAAGAGGGGGAAAAAAGGAGGATTAACTATGTGTATAATAAATGCAAAACTAGTTTTCAAG
>NW_028274820.1:73475668-73483168 GCF_037043125.1 Eumetopias jubatus | reverse complement strand
TGTCTTTTAGTACTAAATTGCAATGTTCATTTTCAGTTGTTAATTTCACTTGCTTTTATAGCTGCCATCTACTGTCTGCTCACACAAAACAGAATTTGGCTATTAATTCTTAGGACTCTTACTGAGGGGAGTCTGTAGGAATATGATGGCACCCCAGTGGTACGATGTTTCTTGTAAATAGATTAAAGGGAGAGCAGGGCTGTCCTGAAAATTGAATTAATTTAAAGTAACTTGTAAAATAGGCTAATCCTGGACTTTGGCAGACATTTAATTCTTATGATGCTTAAACAAAATAAAAATTATCTTCCTAATGATTACTGTCTGTGAAAAGAGACATAATTTCAAAATAATACGGAACCTGTTCAAAGTGTTATGCCTAGCTCTTTTAAAAGATTGTTCTTGAAAACAATGCCTAAAGGTTAAGACATTATCCAGTACATATACTCTAACATAACTTTCTAAATACTGCTTTATTTAAAATAACGATTCTATTAAATTTTACTGTCGTGTGGGCATGTGCTTTAACTTTCGAGATGCATTCTGTCTCATCATATATTAACTGAAAACTGTGAATGATATATCACTTAATTTGAAATATTTTTCAATAAGAATCATTATATTTTCATTTTAATGATTTTTTTAAACATTTGGTCTGATTGCAACCCCGAATTTTTAAGAAATAACCTTTATTTTAAATCAAATCAAATATACTCTTGTTGTCAAACAGGTATATTCATTCTGACCTAATTTAAGTATATGCTTTGAAGGCTTTCTGTTCTCTGTCACTATTTCTACAGACTTGAATCAGCGAAGAATGGAGTGGCTATTCTTTGGCTGAAAAGAATATTTCATTGACAAACAAAACTGGGAAAAATGAATCGATCACAGAAAAAGAATAATGGGCTACTTAAAAGTGTACCTTTATTGGGCAGTTGTTGACTTCTCTAGATTTAAATGAGAACTGCATTTTATGAGCCACTAGCAAAAAAAACCAAAAATGCTCTTTAACGTGATCAAAAGATATATATTCCAAAACATCTTGGAATGAGTTTTCAAGAAAAGCAACACAGACGATCACGGTGTTTAGATGGTTCACAATCTCTCAGCAAATTTCAACTAATTAACAGCTAATATTTGCAGCCATCACAGGCAAGCATCTGTGTTATGAAAAGTCCTTGTGGTCCTTTCACCTTAGCTTCCACTTGGAAGAAATTCATTGTATAAGCAAGTATCAAGTAATGTGGCCCTCTGGTGGAAAACTAAGTATCACGTTCTGCAGCACAATGTTCGACAGTAAACTAGAAGCTATCAAATACTTGTTACAAAGCTTTACAGATCCTCCCGAAAATCACCCTGTGAACTTAATTAATAGCTTGACACCTGAAGGGCACTCGGGCGCCGGCATGACGTAACGAAGATGAAAATCCTACCTTTCCTGATCCTTCAATCAGGTTCCAAAGAATAATAAATTCTCAGCATCCTTTAGCTTCACACAACATGCTCAATTGGCTATGAATACATTTTTCCCATTGAAGCAAACAGGCTGATTTGTTTTAAGGAATCACCGAAGAAAACAAAACTTACCTGCTGTTGTTGCAGATGCAGCAGCTCTACTGTGCTTACTTCTGAGCTGGTGTCACCACTTGATCTTCCATCTCGGCTGCCAGCATCTAATTGGCTGCTCAGAGTGCTCATTCCATTTTGATTCATTGAACTGTTGCTTATTGTCTCTGTCGCAGATTCCTGCATCATGACTTAATACCTAAAAGTGATTAAGAAGTATCAATTAACACACGTTACACCTTCACACTTCCATTATCAAGATGTCCCTCTCTGCCAATTACAGAGACAGCATCTTTAGAAGGAAAAAAAAAAAAAAGCCCGCCTTGAACAGTCATTTACCAAGAAAAGCAATACAAATTCAGCTTTCATCCAGATACTAATCACTGAAATTATGGTTTCTATAAGCAATTTTTGTGTGGTTACATTTAACAGCCAAAGTAACATACCATGCATAGAGCATGGTCAATAGCATTTATGAACGACCACATTTTAAAGTCTACCTATAAAACCAGCTTAAATGAAGGCACGATTGCACACTCTGTTCTATGTTTCCTATTATCTACCTTTGACAACCATGGATGACTATACAGCCTTATTTTAAATATTCACTATCTTGATTCTGTCAGATTTTTACAGCACATCTTATGCAAGGCTGTTGTTTAATGATGCACAGCTAATCATACAAAATTAAAATTTTGTAAGGGTGTTACAAATCATATGGTATCAACCAATGATAAATAGTATAATGGGTTTTTTTTGTGACTAAATAAAATTTTGCCTTGGAGGCATTTTAAGAAAAAGCTCCTGCTGCAAACATGTCAGATATTGCCTATTTTTTTAATCAAACGGCTCATATTCATTTATTTTTCTGACATTTAAAACATTTAATACTGTCCTTCCTGGGAAGTAATTAAGCTTATGCATGAGCAGCAATCAAACTGTTCACTTGAAGATGACTTAAAACTCAATTTTAACATAGGCAAATAAATGAAAGTATATATAAAATTAATTTTCCAGGCATGTATTAGATATGAAAGCTAGAAATAAAATCTATCAAGAATATCACTAATGATTGTGCTAAAAACAGCATAAATTATGCATATTACCTTCTCTACAGTAATAAATGTTTTATCATTTTCACTGCATAAATATACTGTACTTTCAGGATAGCAATGAGATGTCCTGCCAAGATCAGTGGAAATCCTTGCAGTAAATAAAGAACCAATGTGCTCTTACAAACCAGAATTTCACAGTACATCTTGAATCTGTGGTTTAGAAAGATCACTTTTGGCTCTCAGAGATATGTGAATCCTATCCTATAACCTAATTGCTGTACTTCTCTGATTTACTTCTACGGACAGGATTTCAGAAACAACCTGGGTGCACTGTGACTTTAATAGTAATGCTAGACAGACAGGGGACTTAGCCTAAAGTAAAGAAGGACATTAAACTTATCACTCAATCTAAATTTTTGTAACCAGGAGATTTCACTATTTTAAACTTGGTCATATTTTAAGACTTTTGTCCATTAAACAATTTTAATGTATTAATTACAGAGCAAATGCAAGCTTAATGTCTTTTCATGTCAGAGAGAAACCCTCTTCCCCAGATTCTTACAAAATGTGATTATGGACACACACACACACACACACACACACACACACACACACACAGATACATATCCAATAGAGTTTTTGCATACTAATATTATAATTATTAAAAATTAATGGTTATAATTTAATAGCTTTAACAGGTATTTTCATCAAAGCCTAAATTATTAGATTATTTCTAGGACTCTAAAAAGTCAATTAAAAAAGAAAGACCTGCTGATTTCTAAAAGACCACCAGTAGCTGGGCTAGCAAAGCAAGTCAGTGTAAGAAGAACTACATATACAACTTAAAGCTGTTCTGATAAAAAAGAAGAAAAAAGCAACAACAACAAAACCCCATAATCACAAAGGAAGCAATTGTTATAACTATACAGTAAACAACTTTTGAACCAAATGTGCTTATGAATAAATAGGTTTTGTTAAACACCTTATTGAACATTAACAAAGAAAAATCACACAAATGGAAACTGATACACAGTGATGGATTTTATAGGAAAAAAAACAAAGCTAATACTCTTTTCTGAGATTAGGCAGCTAATAAGTATTCAAATTAGGCATAAATTTTACATGCACAATGTTTAAAATATTCAGAGAAAAGGTCTGATTGCCTTTACTACTTATATGAAAATTATAATTTGGGTCCTCTGCAACTGTAGAAACAGATATAACTTCTATTACATATTGCATTTAAATTTTACTTTTGACAATAGATCTTGAGTGTATGTGTATGCATATATTTTTACTTCATCATCCAAATTTATTTGAAATACTTATTATCTCTGGGTGGAGTCTGCAACAAAAAGAATAAAAATTTTAAAAAACTGTATTTTCAAATGTAGCAGACAAATGGCAGTATTTAATATTAACCTTTGTGTAGTTAATGTCGGAACTAACTGGATGAATTAAAGAATTCTGCATATATTATTGTATTATAATCAAGGCCATCAAATAATTAAGAATAATCAACAAGCAGTCATGGGTCTAAATTTTTATTACAATTATAAGGAAAGACCCACATAACTTCCAATTCCTATTATCCAGAGGATTTTATTATACCTTGTGGAATTTTTGACTTTATAAAACCCTGGAGTATAAACTGATTCACATTTTTGGTTCAATCATCTAAAAGGTAGTAAAATCACGCTTAAGAAA
This sequence comes from Eumetopias jubatus, assembly GCF_037043125.1. Classification (NCBI taxonomy): domain Eukaryota; kingdom Metazoa; phylum Chordata; class Mammalia; order Carnivora; family Otariidae; genus Eumetopias; species Eumetopias jubatus. Next base: position 73,478,843 of record NW_028274820.1, on the reverse strand, counting down.
AACAGTAACAGTGATAGCACTTTTTTCTCTACAGAACAAAAGCATCTGACCCAACATTAATAGGCGAAAAGAAGGGCAATTGTGTCATCAGAGGATTCTAATGTACATATCACCTAAAGAAGACAGCTTGGAGCATGTCCACTATAAAGGAGATCTATCTTCAAGGATAATGAAGATGCTGTCCAGGATTTACTGAGTTTCTTCTAGTGATATCTCCACACCTATTTTCTACTAGAGAAAATATGTCTGGCACAATGTGAGGTGCTGTTTACCTTTTAAAGTATATTTTAAATAATTACAAATTCAGCATATTCTTTCCAAGTGGATGTGCTTGTGATCCCAAACACATCAAACTAAATTATTCATTCTTCTCAATCCTACCACAAACATTTTACAAAAATCAGTGAAAATAAATTCCGGATCATTAAAGGAAAAGGTGAAATTGGGAGTCGCTGTCTTAATGTTTGTCTGAACTGTTAGTTAAACCTTTAAATCTTTCATCATACACAACTTTTCAGCCACATCAGAAAATAACTCTTCAGATCTTGCACTCCAATGATACAGTTCTACTTTTCACCCTTGCATTAAGTTTTCCTTTCTTTCCTTTTTCTTTCTTCTTCTTCTTTTTTTTTTAAGCAAGTCACTGTACAGATACTTATTCTCTACACCACTTCCCTTTTGAAACATTAAACTGACACTGGAACTGACTGCACAAGATTGCATTTTCTCTTCCTAAACAACTTGAATTGAAAGGTTACTTAGTGTAACAATATTTACTTGCAGAATTGTGTTGTTACCAAGGGTATAATGGATGGTGGCTATGCAGGTTTACGCAAGAATGAGTGAAGCATGAGGCATTAGCCATGTGTTTGACATGTTTCAAATTGCTATAATCCAGCATTAAACACACCCAGCAATTCATGCCATTTCTTGCAGCCATAATCTTGAATAAAGCGTGCACAACCACTTATTATATAAATTAGTATATGACTCCCTGTTATAGTCACAACAGTGCTTTTGTGTTTATTTTGCATCAAGATGTAGTCCTTTATTTGTACAAATAGCAGGATATAAAGACATAGCTCAATTAGACCTCCTTACTTTATGATAGGGTAGTACTGAATGCTAGACTTGTTGGTTTTATTTTTTTCCTTTTAGAGTTATAGGTTCCATTGGTATAAAACTATATCATGTGTTGAGATAGACATTTGCCAGAGAGATAACAGAAACCCGCATATATCCTATTCCATATTCACCATAATGTTCAAAAGTTCGATACTTGACCTGGGCCAGTATAGTTGACTGTTAACCACCACCAGGGACACTATTGGTCCTTGTTGCTTACTCAACTTCTTTTCTCTCAGGTTCTCTCTCTCTCTCTCTCTCTTTCATCTTTCTGACCTCTCTCCCTTCCTTCTTCTCTTCCATCCCCTACCCCATGTGTGTGCATATATGTGTATGTATGTGTGTAGACAGACAGATAGATGTGGGTACATTGATTGATCAAACTATATATGTCGAGGATGTTAAGAAGGGAAAAGTAACCTCTACCACCCCCATGCTCCCCCATCCACATAAGTGGACACTCCATCTTATAATCTTGGTGTCTTCGTATTAAATCTCTTTTTTTTGCCATCTTATCATGTAATTAAAGCAAATGGATGGAGAAAATGACTTCCTGAGAAACTGAGAATAAATAATAGTCCATATAAAAAGTTTTAACTATTTCTGTGAAGTTTTCTTAAACAAAATTATTTTCAGTGACATCAAAGAATATTTCATGTCCAGTATCTTCCAGTGTCTAATTTATCAACCAAATATGTACACTGAATCCAAAAGATTTTGAATATGACATATAAAGAAAAACATGAAATCAAAAAGTTATCATGTACTCTTAAATAATTCTTAATCACTTTTAAATATCAATATTAAATATTCTTAAATATTCCTATGTAAATTCACACAAGAAAGTGTTCAGTATGAGGAAAACCTACATATGCAATAAGAGACCACATACATTTACCTCAAAATGTCAGCTAAATTCTGATTTTGAAAACCTGACTGAATTACAAAACTTTTGAAAGAAACTAGCATTTAAATAATGATAACTTCTGTGCTCTAGTGGAATTAATTCATCATGGACACCATGCACAGTGCATTTGAAATCTAGTACTGCTTTGCTAAAAGTCTTTAATGCTAAGATTGCCTAATAAATCAAAATGCCAAATATGAAGGACAAAGTTGAATGTGTAAGAACAAAAACTGAACAAGCACACGAGTATTTTTAATTTTAAACAACTGAAACAGGATGTCTTTAAAACATGATTTGGGAAAGGATATGTATTGTTACAGCAAGTGATATGATATTTATTATAACAAATGATATATTGTAAGTAAATGAAAATTAAGTTGTTTACAAAGTATCTGCCACTGCTCTTCACTTGTTTAAACAAAATGCCTAAAATGCTATTCACAAATTGAGGTTACCTTCCCGGTGAAAAAAAAACCCAACAATTTTAATTAGTAAAAATTCAAATTTTCATTCAAAAAGGTTAATATGTCAAACATACCAAGTTGTAGAAACATTTCAACATGGTGATTTTTAAAAATAATGGTCATGACAATCTTTAGTGAACAGCATACTGTTAGATCTTCAACAATGACAAATATCTGGGAAACATAAGAGTTGACCAAATGAAAATCTTATCTTTCACTTCAATCAGCTATTAATTCATTTAGCAACTCAGTATGTTATGTTTTACTTCAGGATTAAAATTAACCTAAGTTTTAAGACATAAGTAACAAGACATAAAAATTTCATTATGGATATAGTATAAAATACTAAAATTAAGTACTTAATCTCTATGCTATTTCATTTAAATATAGTACAACAGATTTGAAAGAATGGTAGCTATATAGATGTATTTTACTGTAACATTATGATTTTGCATCTTAGAGTTCCATGATCCCCATTCACAAGCATGACTGGGAGGGAAATGATATTACTGATGATTCTGATGAACTAATTGTTCCCACATATATTTCAAAATTATATTTGTACATTAATCTTTATATCTAAAGTCTTGTTTTAGCCTCATACATTTATATAATTTCCATACTGAGCATCTATTTCTCAAACAGGTGAAAATGTATACCAAGTTTTAGTTTAATGGTC